>NW_028296560.1:0-104251 GCF_029339155.1 Prunus mume
TCAGAGAACAAAAATAGTGAAAACACGTCTGGCATAAATATGTGAAAATGACACAAACAATGAAGATGTATGTAACTTTAATTAAAATGCATTATGTTTTTTTTTAATACAACATTATGTAATCAATCTGTGAGTTTCAAAAAAAAAAAAAAAAAAAAGTACGTATATTATTTTAAAAAATATTTTTTAAGCATCTTAAAGAATATCATTTAAAAAATAGAATAAAATTCTATAGTATAAAAACTAGAATTATCTTTTAAAAAAATTGAAACCTCAACCTGACCTTCGCTTTCACTCTCTGCAAACTCACCTCAATTCTATCATTCCCCTCTCTCTCTCTCTCTCTCCCCCTCCAGATACCTCTCTCTCTTTCCAAAATTGAAGAATCAGACCAACCCCCTCTTTTCCACTTTCTCTTCATGCTGCTGCACCCTCTCTCTCTCCCTCTCTCACTGCAACCTCACCTTCCAATAGCTTCCCAGCTCCCTTTCCTTTTCTTGGACTGAAAATTGATTCGGCAATTAGTTGTTCAACGATGGTGGTTCAATTCAATTGTGTAGAGATTTTGTTGGGTTCGATTGAGTGGCGGTGACAATCTGGTTCGATGGGGCAGTGGTGATTTTGATTGGGTGATGTTGGTGGTTCAAGCTCTGCGTGTGATTCTTTGTTGGCAGCGTTTGACGGTGGTTTTGGTCTGATGGGGAGAGAAGCAACGTGTTTTCAGTGTTGTTTCCTGTGAGAATGAAAACAGCTTTTTTCTGTTTTCTGCAAGTAGACGTGAAATTGTTTTTGTTTTCATAAAACGTTCTCTGTGTTTTCTGTTTTTGCCCACCGAACAGGTTTTCTGTCTGTTTTTGTTCTCTCAAAATGAAAATGGGCACTCAAAACATAAACGAACGGGGCCTTAGTTTCTAGATTTTAGTCTATAATTCTTGTTCTATTGCATACAAGTCTTTGATCAAGCATGTATATATCATCCCTGTAAAGAACACCAATATCATATTGAGTTATTAATGCAATCTACAAATTTGCCATTCCTTTGTAGAAATAATGAAGGTATTATAAACTGTAATGTGATATGATTTGTCACATTTTATGGTTGTGATCTGTATCTGAATGCCTTTTATAATATTCCTTGGATTTTTTAGAGGTAAAAATGTCCAAGTTCATTTGCTTTCCTGTCAAGATTTAGAGGTCAAAATGTCCACCCACGTTGTCCATACCTATCTTACCTCTCTCCTCCCATTTCTTAAGTTGCAATGTAATTTCTCATCCCTAATTGAACTTCCAACTTTAATTTGGAAAGAAATGGGGTATGAGAAAGTTACAATGAGACACATAATTGCTTTTTGGGTTTTGTTTAGATTGTTTAATTGATTGTAATTGATGATGATGAAGTGAATTGGATTTGTTGGATTGATGAGGAACAGGCTCTGAAGGGTGGGGTATGGGAGAAGGTTGAATTGGCCACCAAGTTTGGTATCAGTTTTGCTGATAATAACAAGAGGGAGGTTCGAGGTGACCCTGCCTATGTGAGAGCTGCTATTGAGGGTAGTTTGAAGCACCTTGGTGTTGATTCTGTTGATCTCTATTATCAGCATCGGATTGATACTCGCATCCCCATTGAAGTCACGGTTTGTTTTCTTCTCTCTTGAATTTTGATATCTTTTTAATTACAATCGCAGAACAATTGGGTTGATACTTCATATGATAGAATAGTTTCCATTGAATTGAGAAAACAAGACGTGTTTAGTAAGAATGGTGCTTGAGGGGGACTAATTGAAGTTAGTCTATTGAAGTCATGGTTATTCAAAGATCTACAACATCTTCTATCATTTTGTTAGTTCACAATTTTATCAATTCCACATTCAAATTCGTTTGTGTTCTACGAAGTAGAAGTATGGTTTGACCCTAAGAAGCACCGACATGGGTACAGATACGGCGATATGATACGACACAACACAGGGATACGGCAAATCTCCAAAAACTAGGATACAATACGTCATGGATAAATTAAAATATAATAATAAATATATATATAAATTTAAAATATATTTTAAATAACATAAAATTATAAATATAAATATAGTGTATCATTCTTGGGCTTATTTTCTGGTTCTTTATATTTTTTAGGCCTGTACAGCTTGTTTCATATCTTTTTAGGCCCATTTCAATATTATTAATTAAGACCCAAAGCCCATAAACAGATCTTTAATTATTTTTGGTCAACATATCTATGTTTTTTACAACCACAACGTCGTTTAGGAAATTTATATTAAGAAAATGAAAAATTAGGTCTTCTTTTTCCTCGAGCTTGCTCCACTCTTTCTTTTTCCACCATCTCTTCTCTTCTTCATCTCTCTCTTTCCCTCCCTCCTCACACACAGCGGCCAGCGTACGTCCTATCTTTTCTTCTTCTTATTTTTCTTCCTCCTCTCCTCTCTCTCTCTCTCTCCAATCTTTCCTTCTCCCTCTCTTTGGCTTCTGGCTTCAAGCTTCAAGATTGACCAGAAACGTATCCGAAATGTCTGATACTTGTGTCCAGAATCTGGAATACACATATCCGTTAGTCAAAGATCGTATCCAATGTTTATATGTATCCAATGCGTATCTGAGTGTATCCGATGCGTATCGTATCTGACTGCGTATCTGATACAGGATACGGACCTAAGTCCGCGTATCCGTGCATCTTAGGTTTGACCACATCTCTTTTTGATTGGAACCCTTTTTTTAGTTCCATTTTCTAAACTAAGTTGTGTTGAGTTGTTCAAGTGTGAAAAGGTTGTCATTGATGAGTGTAGAGAGATTCTCCAATAAGTATTTAAGTATTAGTTACATACTTCTAATCTTGGCCGTTGGATTGCATCTAAGAGACTACCAATATATTTAATGAAGGCAATCCAACGGCCAAGATTAGAAGTATGTAACCAATCCTTATCATAAAATACTTATTGGAGAATCTCCCGATGAGTGTATTTTCATATCTTTAAGCGTCAAGTGACGATGAACTAGTTATAAAAGTTTGAATTACTCTTAGTTATTTATCAACAATTTCAGATGATGGTTTGTGTAAATCTTCTTACTGATTTTAACTGAAAAATATTTCATCTTGATTTTTCTTTGTTTGACCCTCAGTTATTATCTTTATCATCTGTCTAACCTTTGCACTGGATATAGGAGAAATTTGTATTTTATACATCTAGAGTCCAGATCTTTTAAATTTTTAATCTTGAATTAAGCAAGTGTGTTTGGAGATTTGTGAACCACCATTTGATTAACATGATTGAGCACTAGTTTCTTTTGTATCTATTTAAGTGCATATATCATATCTAAATTAGTCAAATTACACAAACTTTAGCATAAATTTATTGTAGGCTGTAGCTATGTTACTTTCCTTATATGCTTGACTGTCAGTGTTATTCTTTTTTGTACTGGCATGCATCATGATTCACTTATTTTGAGAAATGCATGTCATTCCTTAAATTCATTTATCATGTCATTTACAAGGTTGGGGAACTCAAGAAACTAGTTGAAGAAGGTAAGGTAAAGTACATTGGCCTACCCGAGGCCTCTGCTTCCACAATAAGAAGAGCACACGCTGTTCATCCAATAACAGCTGTGCAGTTGGAGTGGTCATTGTGGTCAAGAGATGTGCAGGAAGATATAATTCCTACTTGGCGGTGAGTCTTAGTGGAACTAACTGATTTATTTATGAAGTATGTAAAATTTCATGCTAATCTCATTTTTTCGATTTTCCCATTGAACTTGGCATCGGCATTGTTGCATACAGTCCTCTAGGAAGATGATTCTTTTCATCAGGAGCTAAGTTCTTTGAAAATCTTCCCAATGATGATTTCCGAACGGTGTGTTGATATGCCACATAGATATTGATTTTCAGGTGCACAAGTGCATGCATATTAGAGAAAATTAGTAGCATTGTGAATGTCCTTGTATCTCCTAGAAGGTTCTCAAATTAGTAATTGATCTCACAAGTTTTAGTAATCTCTCCTTGCAGGCTAGAACCCTCTTGTTGAGTTCACACGGAAAAAAGAATTTTTTTTAGAATTGCTGTATCCAAGTATCCCTGATTTATCCAGATAGTCCCAAGGCTTAAATATTCTTAATATAATCATGTTCTAAGGTAAAAAATTCTCAGAGTTGAATTAGGCCAAATCAGAGTGGTTTCTTTTAATATTATTTATTTATTTGTTTTTGGAATTCACTTCCCCCCACCCTTGTTACAATTTGAAGAAACAAACATGCAAGCCAGCTTGCCCATCAGCTTCTCCTTACTTCATAGAAAGTAACTGTATTTTTGTGTTCACACCCCACTTAGACTAATTATCTGGTAATTTACAGTGCACTGTCTGACAGTGTTACTCGAGTTGAAAAAAGAAAAACAAAGGAATAACATTATGATCATTATCATTATGAACCTGCCTTAGCTGACTTCTTCACTGCAATCCTAAAATATTTTGTAATGCCATGAAAAGAATGGATTTCTGCACAACATCTGAAGGAATCTCTATTGTAGTGTTACAAAGTTATGTTGACTTCTTATCAGGGCCTTTGAGTTGTGCCTCCTCTTTATCATATCATTTTGATAAAGTCATTTTAACCTTGATTACTTTGTTGGTTGCAGTATCTACCTAGGTTCCAAGCCGAAAACCTAGAGCATAATAAAACAATATTCGAGCAGGTTCGTGATCTTGCAGCAAGGAAGGGGTGCACCCCATCTCAGCTAGCACTGGCCTGGGTTCATCATCAAGGAAACGATGTGTGTCCGATACCCGGAACCACCAAGATTGAGAATTTTAACCAGAACATTGGTGCTCTCTGTGTGAAACTGACACCAGAACTGGCTGAGCTTGAATCTTTTGCTTCTGCTGATGCCGTTAAAGGTGGCAGATATCGGAATGACTTTAGTACTTGGAAGAACTCTGAAACTCCGCCAGTGTCTTCATGGAAAGCCACATGAGCATGTGTCTTTTGTCATGCCATAATGCTTATTTGTACCTCATGAGCTTTGTAAATTTCCTTACCGTTATGAGAATAAGTAGTTCATGTGAAGTGGTATGTAATGACTGACTTTGAGACGTTCATCATTTTGTAAGCAGTTTTCATCATGTTGGATGAGTATCCAAAAGTATGAAATAATATGTGGTCAAATGAAGTTTTTCATTTTATTTCTTTGACTTAATTTTCTGTCACTAGCAATTTTTAAGAAATCAAACTCTTCCACTCTCTCCTCACCTCTAAGACCTCCTTCATCCCCTTTTTCCTATCCTTAAGATCCAACAACCTGTCTTTTGGAACTGACTGAACATCATTTCCCTTGGCAGCAATAACATTTCTATTAGAAGCTGCAACCATTCCTTTAGAAGCATAACATTTCCTTCAGAACCCTCAACATTTTCATTTTTTTTTCTTTTTCTGTTTTGATAATACAAATATCTATACTATTCTAATGTACGAGGAGGGGATTGGAGTGGGTGAAAAAGGAATGGGTACCCTGCTTTACACAGTTAACCTAACTTTGGGCTTACAATTTTGGGTTAACTTAATTGAATAGGTCAACCCGATCATGAGGGATGGCCTAGTAATGAGTGGGTCTTGGGTTCAAAAAATCATAAACTGTTATGTACGAGTTGGAACCTAAACTTAAGAGTGGGCATAATTTTGGGTTAACCTAATCAAACGGCCCAACTCGATCACAAAAGAGTTGGATTGGGTTGGTCTAATAATAAGCAGCTCCCAAGAAATCAGAAGCCGCTATGTATGAGTTGGATGACGGATTAGGACCAAAACCAACCCAACCTGTGTCGATATCTGCCCATCATCTTCACCCAACTAAATGCCAAGTCATAATGCTGTAATTAATCCAAGAAGGAGAAAAACTAGAAGAACCCAACCGCTCATCGCCCCTACATTCAAAAAAATATTATAAGAAGCATAAAGAACATGAAAATAATAAATTAATTACTTACAAGTTGTAACATGTTCCATTTCCTTGTAGAATTCAATCTCATCATCTGTTGTTCCTTGTGAAATGTATAAATTCATCTGCCCTAAGCCAATCAGAAGTACACACTAATGCCTTTACCATTTTAGGATGCAATGAGCTTATAAAAGGATCCACAATCTTCTTGCTTAGGCTAAAAGCATTTTCACTAGTAACCGTACAACTTGGAATTGCAAAGATATCCTTGGCAACTTGTGAAAGAATTGGAAATCTTGTTTGGTTCCCTTTCTACCAATTCAAGATATTGAATTTTGTTTGCTCAAAGGGCTTTCAAAAAGATCCGTAAAGTACTTATCCACTTCATTGGATATCTTAATGGATTGCTCATCCTTCATTCTTTGCATAAGTTGTTTCATTAGTTGAAATGTGACATTAACATCCTCACCAATTTGTGCAACCTTCCTCATCAATTTGGCTCGCAACACCACCCCCAACCTCTTTATACTCATTATACAAATCATTCAAACACTTTACAGCCTCACTAACAATCTCATCTTACTTTCTAGCATTCGCCCCAAGATTGCCAAAGCTTATTTGAAGCTTCATCCTTGGGTTTAGTACATTGCCCAAAAATATAAGCTTATTCACAACCTCAAAGATCCCCCAATACTTGTCAAATTTCAACTTCATTGAAGATTCTACCTGTTGCATGGTAGGATTTCTAGGATCCTTCATTTTCTTTTCTATTTGAACTTGTAGCCCAACCAATTCTAGGAAAATTATTGTGGATGTACAAGTTTTGGTTGCATTAAATTTCAATCTAGCATCATAAAACTTTTTGAGAAAATGCATCAAAGTTAATGCCTTCTCCCAATCATCATCTTTTGGAGGTCCCACTCTCTTAACCATCACTTTTTTTAACCTTCTCTTCCTCTAGAAAGTAACCTTGAAACCAAGGCTGGCCTTGACATTTTGGTGGTCCATGGCCAAAAATTAAATGAGGCCCTTCGTATACATGTTTTTTTTTTTTTTTTTTTTTGGTGTGAGTTTGCTCATGCATTTTTCTTTTTATGAATAAAGGGCAAAGCCCCACAAAACAACTAAGCCTGCTTAAATAAAATAATTTCATTCAACTAACAAAAAAAAACCAAAAGTACATGATCCATAGACAACAAAAATCATATTAGATTCGTAAAGCTTCAAAAATTCTAACAAAACAAAACCAAAGTTCTCAAGTGGCTTAATTGTACACAAAAAGCTGCTTTAACTTCCATCCATCATCTACAAATCAAAAAACAAAAGCAATAACATTAAAAATACAAACAATCACTGAAAAATTCTTGATCTTCTAGCATTTTGGGAAGCAAAATCATCAATAACTTCTTCAAAATCAATATTTTCCAACATATTCTTTTCAATGCATAAGATTGCCAATCCATTTAACATTTCTTGTGACATAGTTGATCTCAAATAAGATTTTATTAATTTTAATTTCGAAAAACTTTTTCTGCAGATGCCACAGTTACTGGCAGAGTCAATATAATTCTATAAGCAATTGAGACATTTGGATAATAATCCACCACTTTTACAAACTCGAGAACTTCAATGGTTGCTTTTATCTTTTTCATAAATACATTGGTAACACTTCCAAATCAGAAAACAAATCATCAACATTAATATCAGATTCGATATCATGTGTTAAAGCAGCTTCAAGATTTGTACAACATTCATGCAATGTACTATAATTCATGTGAAAAAAAATCTTAGGATCAAACAAAAAACCAAAATTGCCTTCAAATATTTCTAATTGTTCAAATCTACTCCTCGAAGAAGAAGTTGCAGCATCAACTACAATAAGAAAATAACTAACCCTTAAAGATTCTTCAACAGATTGAAATGTCTCTTCATGGTCATTTTCATCAAATTGTTTTTTTCCTACGACTTTGATGTTTTTCAAGAAATATAGGGTCAATTTCCATCTTTGGCCCCTTACATTGATAATATCAAGTTCAAGACACTTTAATACAACTTGTAACTCATTAAAAAGCCCAAATCCAGATGTATTATCCACTTTCAAGAACTCTAAAAAATACTCTTCTACCTTTATGGGAACATTTGACACATCTATACATCGAATTATTAAAGTCATTTGGTCATGGTGACTTACATTCGGAGTACAATCAAGTATTCTAAAAAAATACTCTTCTACCTTTTTTCAGTTATAGCACTTCTAACCAACTCATTTTGAATTTTATGACGAAGATAGTGATAATGAATCTCATTATTTTAAGCAGCACCAAAAATTTACCATTGTCATCTTGGTAAATTTCCTCATCATCTCCACGAAAAGCTAAAGTTCTTTTAGCAACGCATCTCACAACATAAATTATTCTTACTAAAACCAATTTCCAATGTTCCTTCTCTTTTTTAATTTTCACTTGTAGCTCTTTATCAATTGTTTCATTCTTTTTCAATCTAATTTGCAAGTAAATCCAAGTTCTCATGTTATCAATATGCTCAATACTAGTTTCATGTTGTTTAAGCCTCTCATTTAAACGTTTCTAGTCATTAAGCCCTTCATTTGCCACCAAACTTCTAATTTTCACAAATTTAAACAACTTACAACAAAAACAATACACTTTATCTACATATTTTGAGTACACTAGCCATTTTCTATCTTGACCCTCCCCATTTAATAAATTTCTTGTATAATAAGAATATGAAAAATGCCTGGAGAGCCCATCCATAGGAAACATGATATTACTTTCTCTTACAGGACCCTTTTCTACTAAAATATCTTTTGTTTTATTTTCAATGTTATCCCAAATTCTTAGATCATAGCGATTCAAAGAATGACTTATTTGTTCAGTTTCATTTTCATTCTCAAATTGATCACCAAACTCATTCAGTTCATTTGTAACATTCTCTCTCATTTCTTCTAGATTATTTTCATTCTCAATGAGGGCATCAATCTCTTCATTTTCTATCATTTTCTTCTTCTTGAGTAATTGGTTGTTTTAATTCATTAACTATTCATTAGATCAATCGTCAATTGAAGAACTAGTTTTCAAAAACTTATCAAGAGCTCCTTTTTGAGTTTGAATCATTTTTTTCTATTTTTCTCATTTTATTTCTTTTTTGACTTCTAGATTCATGTTTCCTAACCATTTTTTACTGCAAATCTTAAATCTAGAAAGTCACAGAGAACAAATAAACAAAATAAACACACCATAGTGACCAAATCAAACACAACCATTGAAGATGAACAAAAGTAATTTGACAAAAAAACACTAAATTTAAACAACAACAAAAAAAGCAATACAACCTAGTTTATACTTAAGTTGTATCAAATAGCTTCAATCTTGCAGAGCTTTAACTTCAATTAATCTATGCTACACATCTACAATGATATAAATTATAATTCGATACATCATACATGCAATTCAATACAAAAAACCAGGTAATAGAGCAGAAATGGCCTACTTGCACTAAAACTGTGTTTTAGGTGTCAATTTCTTCAATTGGGCTAATGTTTGGACATGTTATAGTAGAGATGAAGAGGAACAAGTTTGATGAAGGGAGAATTTCAACTTGAGCTCAGGAAGTTGATGCTTTGGACCAGTGAACAGGTCTAACAGGTTTGATAGCTGAGAGGTGTTTGGGATAGAATTTTTTGAGAAATCATGAGTTTTGAAAGGAGCAGCTGTGGGAAATCATGAGAAGGCATGCATGGAGATAGATGAGGATGGCACAGGTAGACAAACATTCCCTCCAAGAAGCCACTCACCCACTCACAATTTTAAATCCACAAAACGTGGCCAAGTTCACTAATTTAATCAAGTGGGTCTCTCTCTGGCTGATATTCTCGGCCAAGTTCACTAATTTAATGAACAAGTAGGTCTCTCTCTTGGATTCCCTTGTTGTTTTTAAATTTAATGGGACTTGTTTTCTTAATTTTTTTTATTACTGTTTGGGCCTAAATTAAACGCACCCAGCCCAACACAGAGAAAGCCCAGAATAAGAGCTACAAGACTCAAGCAGTTTGGGCTTTTGCAAAACGGAAGGCAAAGCCCAAAATCCAGATAGGCGAGCCCAAGACTCATCAAAATGTGGCAAGAAAACTTGGGCCAGTTACCTTTAGGCTCCAAACAAATCAAAATGGGCCCAACATGATTAAAAGAAAAAAGGAAGAGACATGTTTTCAGAACCCACGTGACTACCAAAAATGGAAAAGTCAACAAACTCAACTGAGTTGATTGAGAATTAATTAAAGCAGGTCAGTGGCAAAAAGACTTCTCTGAATTTCTGCCACCAGAAGATCAAAATCCTTCTTATATATTCAAAAATATTGATTCCACTCTAAGAAGGCACCATCCTTTCAAGAGATACGCATACCATATTTTCAAAAAGAGAGAGATAAGCAGGAGGACAGAGAGTTGTTCATCTGGGAAATCAAACTAACCATCACGGTTGAAATCTCACAAGGGGAAGTTAAAATTGGGAAAGGAGATTAGGTTCTTTTTCAAGAAAAACAGGAAAGTGATCTTAAGAACTGACTATTGAGAGCTTATCTACCAGAAATTGATCAAAACCCCCTTTCTTTACAATTAAAAATGAAAGATCTTTTTAAAGAAATTGCCGCCCATTATTTAAAAAGAATTGCCCTACTCCAGATAACATCTCTTATAAATACAAGAAGGAGTGAACAGGGCAAAGGACATTCTCAATTCAACAACAATCAATCCAACACTCAAGTCATCAATCAAACAAACAACTCAAAATCAACCAGAAGCTCACTTGAATTCCAAGTGAAAACCAGCTTTAGATTAGAATTCCCGAGGTTCAGACTTAGAAAATAAGTCATTCAAAACAAGATTTCTCTCGTTACAAATTTGGTTCAGCAAAAAACCAAGACAGGTAGAGCTTGGGCTTTTCCCAAACATGAAAACCTCAACAAATTTTACAGTGTAGTCTCTAGCCACTGAAGTCCTCGAGAACAGCCACTTCGCCCTTACAGACTAAAGAAGCGCATTACGCCCTCGAAGCCTCAAAAAGCTTGAAGTGTATTAAAGCTCTGCCAAAATTAACATTTGGTATCGATCTACAGGTGAAGCTTAGCAGTAGAGAAGTTGTTAATCCGATCCAGCCAGATATTTCCAGTCAACCCGGATCAAAACCCTCTATCCAGGCAGAGATGGAGTTCCAACTGTCCTTTCTTCTCTCTAGCTTGGATATTTATGTTTATAGTTTTGTAAAAGGCAGTTCTGCCTAAGACAGCTTAAATTCCATCAACCATTCTGGCCAGAACAACCTCTTTATACTGAGATAAATTGTTAAAGTCCTCACTAGTCTGAGGCAAGAAAAGAACTTACTTGAGAGATATTCCTCACCCAAATTCACAATCGCTTGTTTATGGAAATCAATAACTTGGGGCATAAGTTATCTATTCTAGAATAAGTCTGCTAGAATCTTCATTGCTAGCAGTGGCACGCTCATACACCAAAGGAAGCTGACTTGCTGACCAGCCAATGGTTAACAAGGCAGTGAGGAACTTTGCCCTTCCACCACAGGAGTGATCACAAAACGGGTGAACAATTACTACTTAATGTGATACTATATTACTACTTAATAAATAAAAATTTTGAGGCCCTAAAAATCGGAAGCCCATGGCCGTCACCTTCGGCGCTTAGGTCAAAGGGCAGCCCTGCTTGAAACACTTCACAACTATAGGTCATTCTATGAAAGACTTGCCAATACTTGAATGCTCCTTCAAGCATTTTTTCGGTTGCATTCCACTTTGTAAGCACATCCATTGGCACATTTTCCATCTTGTTCATACTACATGCAATGACAAACTCTCTAAACTTGTCCAACTTCGCCGGAGAAGAGTGAATAAATTTCACACAATTTCTTATACCCTCAATTGAGGCACTAACCTTCTTCAACCCATCCTTAACAATTAAGTTAAGAATATGACAAGAACACCTCAAGTGCAAGTACTTCCCATCTAACATTAAGGTATTCATTGCATTTAGGCTTTGTGTCATGTACTCAACTTCCCCATCATTGGTGGAAGCATTATCAACGGTAATTGTGAACACCTTGTGTATACCCCTATCCGTCAAACATGCATCTATGGTTTTTCCTACGTCAATGCCCTTGTGACTAGTGATCTTTGTGAAGCTAATGATTCTTTTGTACAAGTTCCAATCACTATCCATGAAGTGGACCGTCACAACCATGTAATTTATGTTTTGCATCGATGTCCAAGTATCAGTATTGGTTATGATACTACTCTTTGCTCACCAATCACACTCATTATCTTTGCCTTTTCAATCATATATAACTCCCATACCAGCTCGGCAACCTTCTTCCTACTTAGTACCTTCAATCGAGGTTGCATCTCATATATCATTTCCTTATAACATGAGCCCTCAAAGAATCTAAAAGGATGCTCATCCTTAATGATGAACCTCAAAATCTGTAACTCACTCTTTTTTTGATTGAATGTGTGAGGGATCAATTTACTACCCATTGTATCCGAAGTCAAAGTAGTTGATTTGCATCACCTTCTTGATAGAGGGGAGATGCCTCTCTATGTGAGTGTTTAAACCCGTTGTCCCCTTTTTTTCTAGGGTCCACCGACATCTTCATCTTGCAAGGTGTTAGGTGTGTTCGGGGATTAGAGGCATTAGGTGTGTTACACTTGCTAGATTCCATCTATCAAACACAACACGACAAGAACAACATAGAGGTATATTAATATATATATATTTAACTTAAAAAAATATTTAATTCAACTCAAAAACAGCCTAAACAATGTATATATAATCAAATTAAAGCTCTAAAACAAAATTCAAGTTAAACCTCCAAAACACAGTCAAATTAAAACACAAAACAACAAATTAAACTAAAAACACATAAAAAAATCAATTGAAAATTATAAAAAGAGGCATAATATTCAATTGGGACAACAAAGAAAATATTCGCAATTAAATTCAGCATAATAGAGGCATAAACATAATATTTAACTCAAAAATCATAAATATGACAGCAAGCATAGAGGCATAATATTTAACTTAATTCAACAATTTAATTAACAAAACACATTCTCTATGCCAAAATTCACTTTAGGCAACACTTAATAGGATTGGGAACATGAAATTGATGCTATTAGTCTCTTAGGCATAAGTTTTATAAAAAGCTAGGCCATAGGGGTGTAAAGACATTACAACCAATACTGGGCAGTCTAAGCCAATGCCTCTATATAGAATTAGCATGGATCGATATTTGAACTGATGCCATATATCTTTCAGTTTCTTTTAGTAAAAGTTTTAATGATCGATGCCTTATACCCAAGTCAACTCTCCCAAAAAAAAAATCACCCTTTTCCCTCAAAAAATTTCACTAAGTCTTAAACCTAACCCAACTCTCTCTCTCTCTCTCCCCTTGTCAAAAACCCCAAAGTTCTTCTCTATGCTCTCAAACTCTCAAACTCTCAAACTCTCAAAAAGAAAAAATTGTGAAGCACACAAAGTTCTTCTCCCCATGCTCTCGACCTCAGTCATGATTGTCCCTTACGGCTAGCTCTCAGTCATCTCTGATCTCGTCTCTCTCCTTTCGAAAGATCAAGGGTTTGCGATCTGAGTAATTTTGTCAGAGGTCGATTTGGTGAGCAGTGAGTGACAAATCCAACAAGGTAGATCTGGTGGAGAACCATGTTTTAGAGACCCATTCAAGTTATCTGTTTCACTTTCTCTGTATGCTAATTTGTTTTTTGGGGTTTATGTACTGATTGCAATTTTTTGGCGTGCGACTGACTTTATTTATTTATTTTATAGGTTTGTTGTGTTTGATTTCTATTTGATAGATTACTTTTTTTTTTCCAGGGGTTCTGTTCTCCTATTTACAGAGGTTGGACTATTATATGGGCTTTATTTTTTGTCTTCACTAGATCTGAAGAATGGCATGGGCATGAATGGCATGAATGTTGGACCAACCCCCCACCCCAATCACGAGCAGAGAGGAATTTAAGGCTCGAGAAGCTGATTTGAGGTGGAAGCGTGAAAATGGGAGACGAGATAAAATGTAAGACTGAAAACTGGATTAGTTTTTTCTTGGAATTTTTATGCATATGGTATAATGTGGAAAACATGAGTATCTGTTATATGTGATTTGATAGCCATGTTATGCGAAGATTTTTAAATTTTAATTTATGTTAGATGCTATTTTCTAGTGTTGGATTTCATTTTAGATGCAATTCCATTGTAAAGACACAATAGATGTGAGATCTGCTATTTTGATTGAAATGTGGTATTCATTTTTGGTCAGTTGAGTTGGTACTAAGAGAAAATAAAGTGTGATGCTAGCTTCCTTGTGAATCCGATGTGTTCCTTTTTCCTGTACAAGATTGGCTTCATTACCTTTTAATCCTAGGGAGATTTTCATTTTGTGTTTGGTTATCATCCTGTATGAGAATCAAAATTATGATGTATTTTTCTCCTTTGAGGAGAGTAGAGTGATATTAGAGAGGATAAATCCTTAAGTATTGGGGCTATGTATAGCTGTTTGCCCTTTTGTGTCCCACATTTTTTAGTAAATGGGGAATATCTAATAATAGGGTGCTTTTCCTCGCAAGCTGTAGTATCTATTTTTACATGGTTGAGTAATTTGATAGGACTCAACCCAAATTCCGCTTAGAATCTGTGTCAAATCCTGCTTCCCTTCCGACACCCATAGGATGCCGGGCCCAATTACTAAATTAAACCCTTTTTCCTGCTATAGAAGCATAAAAGGGTCAACACTTCTATAGAAATTTTGGCAGAGTCTTCCCTGTAAAACGAATATTCCCAAAATTTACACTTGCAATAAAAGCGTAGTTAAAGTACCTAAGTGCTAGCACACACAAATTAAGAATTTAGTTAGTTTACAAGTCGACAACCGTAGAAAAGTCACAAAAAGAAAGTCCTACGATTGCGACGGTCGGCGGAGAGAGAGCTTTTGGTCTTGGCTGTTAAGCTCCTCATATCACGGCTTGAGGGTGCAAAACCATAAAAATGTGAGTGGACGAAAAGAAAGTTTAAACACAAATATAACAAACATACTAACCCGACTTTTTGAAAACATTTGCCCGAAAGCCATGCATGTAAAACCTTTAAACACGTGCTTGATTTAAAAACTTGTTTAATCCCATAAATCAATTTTTATACATAAAAACGCACTCACATCCATAGTTATGTACCAGGGGAAAACAATACAACATGAGGATTGTTTTACTAGATCACATCGCAGAATGCTTAATGCTCATGTGGCTGGGGAATTAGCTGTATAATCGGGGGACTATTGCTCCTCAGACAAGCACGGTAGAATTCTCAGTACACGTGCGGTTGAAATAAGTCATACAGCGTCTTGACACGTCAAAGTCCTTAGGTACCCCCAGTAAGGGGTGCTTGGTTTTTGACACACCTCCGAAGAGTTACCATGTGTCAAAAATATCCAGAATTATAGTAATGAGGGAGGTACATACTATGGTAAGCATATACACAAATCAAAACCACCATCAATATATATACACCGCATGCACATATAAATACTTCGATCCCTCTTTACTTCCATACAATGCCTTAAAACCCTTATAATTCTCACATGCAAACATGTATAAATTTCGCATATTTCCCATATCCAAGTAAAAACAAATATAAATTTGAAAATCCCTTTTTACGCATGCAATTTTATACTTTAAAACAATGCTTATTTAAAACAAAGTCCACTCATAGAAAGTCCAAGCCGGTATGGCCCGGTGGGGATCCTGCCTGCTAGCTAGCCGTAACCTGAGCACCTATTGAAGAAATATAGAGATATATTAAAAATTGTATTTCGAACACGAACTTTAAATTAGAAGGAAAACCCTAATTCCCGGGATTTAATGCGTTTTTTTGGTTAAGACGATCTCGATAGGTTCATGGTCAACAGTTTGGTCACCTTCCTTTTTTTGGTCAACCCAGGCCCACAGAGCCCACTACCTCTGATTTCCAAACCAAGAGTTCCTAAAGGTCCAACTCAAAACAAAGAACATGTCCCAAGGGTTATCGGTTACCCGACCGAGCAGTTGGATTACTCTCGATCGCACAATCGGACGATTATCGGTTACCCAACCATAAACTCCTTGAATTGAAGTATCTGGGATTCCGATTCCCGATCAACCAATTCTTACACCATCCAAGGGATAGAAGGAACAAAAATTTAAAAAGAAACCGATCGGACAATCTGAACCTATCAAACCCAGATATTGCCTAATATGTGAAGTTTCGTTTGATAGTCAAACAATAACCTATCGCTAATCTGAGCATACCGTCTTGCGTGGGACAACATGGGGATTATTTTGGAACCTTAAGGGCAGCCACGATGGGTCCCACGCGCCACATCAAGCGCCGGCAGTGCGTGGGTGTCTTAATTAATTTTCGGTGATTGGAAAAATTCAACTCACCAGCCAATACCTATACCTACAGAACCACCACAATTAGGGGACTCACTTTTGGTCTTGGACCGCGGCCAAACACTGATAGGGGCTAGCCAGAAAACAACTCAACAATTGACGCAAAACCTAGGTTTTAGATTTGATTCAAAAGTTCCAAATCGACCCAAACCACCCACCAAAACAGCAAGAGGACGTTAAGGAGATGAAGAACCATACCTTGGTTGATGAAAAATGTTGCCAGAAATGCCAGAAACAATGACGAAAAAATTGATCCGAGAAAATTAGTGGGCTATGTAGAGGAGGATGAGAGGAGAAATTTGGTACAAGTTTCGTGCGATTTGGTAGCGAGACGACAACGATCTTGCCGGTCAAAGCGGCAGTGTAGCGGGGAGAGAGAGAGAGAGAGAGAGAGAGAGAGAGAGAGAGAGAGAGAGAGAGAGAGAGAGAGAGAACGCATGAAGAATTTTGGTGGCAAAATTGGGAAACAAAGTTTTTCTAAAAAGACCAAATTGCCCTTTTTGTTTTTAGACCCTTATTCAACCTATATAACTCGGAATTGAGTGTGCCACCTGTCCACAAACTCATATCGACAAGCTCTAGGCAACGGCGTAACTCAGTTCCCCAAAATCCAATTGAAATTAAAAGTGACCAATCTACCTTTACCCTTAAGGGTAAAAATGTAGTTCCATAATTAAATTTTTAACTTAATATTTATTTTAGGTCGAGATGTTACATAATTCATTTTGTATTTTTCAGCAGGGAGTTCTCCAAAGTTCAGTTATATGGAGGGGAAGTAATTCAATTTTATATCTTTTGCCATTTTGCTGAAGTTGAAAACCCAGCAAAAACTGATGGTTTTTCCCATTTTTCTTGATTATATCAACTAAGCATTATGTATATGAGAGAATTTAGTTTACAATTAGGATATGTTTGCTTGTGTTATATTTGTGACTTGTCTTTTAGGCCATCTCCAGTCATAAGGCTAAATGTAGTCCATGGTTATAAATTTAGCCCTCCAAAAATCTTCAGTCATGCAGGGCTATATTTTAGGGCTCTTCATATTTTATTATTTTGAGAAAAACTATGTTACAACCCTCATACATTCTACAACTATGTATTGTTTAATTTAATTAAACTACTATTTAGAGACAATATTCCATATATGACACATGTACGTTGATAAGCATTTAACAAGATTTCTAATAAGATTTTGTGTCCATGTAGTAGATCTTATCATGAAGGAATCTTAATAATTTTTTAGATATGATTTTTGAGTGACACGTGTCAGTCTGGGAGCAACTATCTAGATTTCTGATTAGATTTTTGTCGACGTGGCACCTCTTATCTTCATCTTCAAATGTCAATAAATGAAGTGTTTTTGATTCAATATCTCACAACTTCAACTCCTTCCTATGTAAATGGAAGGATTGATTATGCCTCTATTTATTTTTGTTAGATGCGTTCCCAAAACCCAATGCTTTTTTGGCACAACACTATCTTTGGAGACTTTCATGAAAGCCTTGCAAAGATTTTCATCTTCCACTCGTGACAAGTTTCGTCCCTTCAAAGTCTGGGACATTTTTCAAACAATATGAATAACAAAGTAAGTAAAGAAAATAAATATGTAGAAAATGTTTGGATGAAATGAGCGTGGAAAATATTTGACAAAAATAATGAGTGTGGAAAGTTATGAATAAAGAGAATGCGATAACATTTGTAAGAAATGTGGAATGAAATAAGTGGGAAATTTTTTAAAGGAATTTTGAGGTATTTATATACATATTTTAAGTTTTTAATTTTTTTTAATAAAAATAATTATAAAGCCAACAAAGGCAATTTTAGAAGAAAAAAAAAATGGTTGCATTTCAATGGTTTTGACCTCCAACGACTATAACCAATTATATATATATATATAAAATAAATTTTAAAACATTTAAAAAGGTTATTAGAAAAAAAAAAACTAATAGCTAGTTGACGTCAGCACGCCATTAATTTTGGCTGTTGGATCTATAGTTGTACGAGATGTTTTGTGATCTTGTCCACGCATGATACTTTTTCTTTTTAGAAAACACATGCGCTGGGCCCACAAAAAATTTGGCCTAGGCCAAAGCTGGGCTATAAGTGGGCATGGTTGGAAGGCTAAGGGGCCATGTGGCCCTCCAAATTTGGCTAAATTTTTTTAGCCCATAGCTGGAGATGGGCTTTGCGTTATTTTAAGGCTATATTTGACCTATAACCTATGGCTAGAAATGACCTTATATGTATATTCGGTGAAGGAATGCAAAATGACTTTCGGCTCAAAGACCAATGTTGTTGCAAGTGGCAGAATAGTTGATATTAATGTGCCAAACCAGCTAGTTTAGAATGTTCCTTTGGGAGAGGGGAACATAAGAGTAGCTGTGAATTGTGCACTAATTGGAGATTCTCCACTACCAATCTGATTGGTGCATAATCACATATCATTTTGTACCTTTCTAACTAATGAATTGGTTATGTTTTTGAGTTAAACTTGTACTTTTAATCTCTTTTGTGTTTGTTTCAGTGTATTAAGCTTTGAGACTCATTTAATGCATTTTTGAGTCAAGTTAGCTCAAAGCTGTGTCTGCAGATCAGTCAACTTCACGGATTGGGATGTACTCTTTCAGGAAGAACCAGATAATGAGCCATACATCATTGGAAAGATGTAGAAGTCTAGTTTCTGGAGCATTTTACGGTTCATGATTTCGAGTCCCCTAGAGGAAGTTATGGAAGTTTTGGCAGCTTAAGGTGAAATTCGGCAGCATCTGCGTTACTAGGCAAAAAATGACATTTGAAGGCCTTACCTATTTTTCCTTGAGCTGGGCTACATATTTTTGGAAAGCTAAGACAAATAGCTTCAAGATCCATATTTTTCTATAATTTTATCAATTAAGGAACAAGCCCAAAATGAGCCCATAAGCAGACTGCAATGTATTGTCATGCATGACATATGCATGAGCTAATTGTTTTTGGTGGGTGAATTAGATCAAGTTGGTGAAGAAACTGATTTTCTATTGCATATTCAATTCATATTTTGACTTCCCTTAGGCCTATGAATAGTGAGGTTCTCCAAGCTTTCAAACACATCCCAAGGGGGAGAGCTCTCAAACACTTCTCTAGAGCTCCTCTCCCTTCTCTTCTTCCCTAGTGCTCAAACACCTCTCCCTTCTCTTCCTCAAATTCTCTAAATTCTTCGAACACCTCTCTTCTCTTAAAAAATTCTCCATGTTCTCAAACACATTTCCTTTATCTTCCAAAATTCTCCAAGTTCTCAAACACCTTTCTCTTCCCCTCCAAAATTCTCCATGTTCTCAAACACCTTTCCTTTCTCTTCCTCAAATTCTGTAAGTTTTTCTTTAATGTTCTCAATTGTTGTACAAAACCCTTTTGCTTCTTAGTTGTAATTTATTTTTCATTGCAATGTAAATTCTTTTCTTAATTATTCAAGTTTAATTAGTTTCCAAGTTTCAATTACGGTTCTTGTTCTTATTCATTATGCTTATAAGTTAATATGCTTGTTTGAATGATTGATCACCATTAAAACTTGTATGTTAGCTATCTTGGTTTGAATTAAGAGTCAACACCATGCTTTAATTTGAATTGAACTATGAATAGGAAGAGTATGTATGGACATTCGACAACAGGATTAGATACATACTTTGTTAAGATATGAAATAGCTGTAAATATTTGTTTCCTTGTCTAGATAGTCACCTGCTTTAATTTAGGACTAACAGAAGTTTACCATATGTAGCCTATCGCGTCCTCTTTATATCCTTGTACCATTAGAGTTGTAAACATATA
Source organism: Prunus mume (assembly GCF_029339155.1). Taxonomy (NCBI): domain Eukaryota; kingdom Viridiplantae; phylum Streptophyta; class Magnoliopsida; order Rosales; family Rosaceae; genus Prunus; species Prunus mume. The sequence continues at coordinate 20,260 of NW_028296560.1, forward strand.
CAGAAAATATATCAAATACCAATTTTACATGGTATCAGAGCCGCACCCTGGCTCTGCATCTACGCCCATCTCATCCTAGCCTACCATGGCCAAAGACGTCAACAGTGTACGAATCCGTCAGGAGCAAAGCCCTCAGACTTCTCAAATCCATCAATTGCAGACCATAGCACCACACCTTACACTCGAGCAATGCAAACAAATTATTGCAACTGTAGGTAACGAAGCTGTATCAAAGCCCCAAGTTAATTCTACCGGTCTGTCTTTTCCCACCTGTTTACTTTCTCAAAGTCAATCTAATTTGTCACATGCATGGGTAATAGACAGCGGGGCTACGGATCATATAACCAATTCCTGTAAGCTTTTGACCAATAAATCATCACCATCCATGCCTCCTGTAGGATTGCCCACTGGTGCTAAGGCCCCTATACAATCAACAGGCACAATCACTTTTGATTCTCATTTACATCTTATTGATGTTCTTTGTGTTCCATCATTTAATGTTAACTTGATGTCTGTTAGCAAACTCACAAACACACTAAACTGTTGTATTGTTTTTTTTCCTCAACATTGCATTATGCAGGATTTGGACACGAAGAGGACGATTGGATTTGGTAGGCGACATGGCGATCTCTATTACTTTCACCCACCACCATCACCAACCTCACATCATGTGTCCACTCCACCAAATCTTTGGCATATGCGGCTGGGACATCCCTCTGATGCTCGTCTCCGCCTCCTAGCTAAAAATATTTATGATATTTCATTTTCTAATAGACCATGTGATTTTTGTCCCTTGGCTAAACAAACAAGACTCCCATTTACTTTGAGTTCGATTACTAGCACTGCACCATTTGATTTAATTCATTGTGACATTTGGGGTCCGCACAAAGTTTCTTCACATTCTGGAGCAAAATATTTTTTAACTATTGTTGATGATTTTATGCGTTGCACTTGGGTTTATTTGATGCATTACAAATCTGATACTCAAGGTCTGCTTAAATCCTTTTTTGTCTTTGTCTCCACCCAATTTAATTGTAAAATCAAAGCAATACGTGTAGACAATGGTGGTGAATTTTATTCCATGCGAGATTTTTTTGCAGATCTTGGAGTCATTTATCAACATTCATGCGTTTATACTCCTCAACAAAATGGGGTCGTCGAACGTAAACACCGTCACATTTTGGAAATGGCTCGAGCCCTTCGGTTTCATGCACATCTTCCTCTTAATTTTTGGGGTGAATGTGTTCTCACTGCTGCCTATTTAATTAATCGCATTCCCACATCACTTTTATCTGGTAAATCTCCATATGAACTTTTGTTTAATCGTCCACCCATCTATAAACATCTTCGTGTTTTTGGTTGTCTATGCTATGCCACTAATATTCATCCCTCTCATAAATTTGATCAACGAGCACGTAAATGCATTTTTATGGGCTATCCTTTTGGTTAAAAAGCTTATCGTGTTTATGATTTAGCAACTAAATTTTTTTATAGCAGCCGTGATGTTGTCTTCTATGAGGATATTTTTCCTTTTGCTGATACTGGCACTACTCCAGTCCCGAATGCCCATGTTCTTCCTTTATCTCAACCTGATTATGTGACCATACCAATGCCGCACACAACAACTCAGCCACCTAACTCACCAACCATCCAATCCCATTCAAGTTCAACTCCAACACTAATCAGCACATGCCCACAATCAAGCATGAACTCAGAAACTAGCCCACAATCAATCTCAGAACCTACCCCACAATCACGCACAATCTCAGAATCTAGCTCGAGTCGCCACCTAACGTCTGCTACGTAACTCAACCCCAACACTTCCTCCTAGACGCTCAGAACGAATGAGACAACCTTCTGTTTTACTTCGTGATTTTCATTGCTACAACGCCATGTCTCCTCACTCCAATTCGTTGTCTACTTCGGATCCACCTACTGCACAAGGTACAGGCTCTCGTTACCCCATTTCGAATTTTCTTACCTATAATCGTTTATCTCCTACTCACCGTTGTTTTGTAGCAACTATCTCACGTGATGTTGAGCCCACTACATTTGCCTAAGCTTCAACAGATCCTAGATGGCGAGAGGCCATGAACATGGAAATTCAGGCGCTTGAACAAAATAATACTTGGTCTCTCACAACTTTACCTGCAGGAAAACACCCAATTGGTTGCAAATGGGTGTACAAAAATAAATATAATTTTGATGGCTCCATTGGGTGTTATAAGGCTCGTCTCATGGCCAAAGGATACACACAACAAGAAGGCTTGGACTATATAGAGACATTCTCTCCTACCGCTAAGTTGGTCACTTTCCGATGTTTGCTTGCCATTGCTTATGTATGCAATTGGCCACTTCACCAACTCGATGTACAAAATGCATTTCTCCATGGCGATTTAGACGAAGAAGTTTACATGCTTCCTCCACCCGGTCTTCGCCGATAGGGGGAGAAGTTGGTATGTCGGCTAAACAAATCCCTTTATGGGTTGAAGCAAGCGTCACGAAATTGGTTTGCCAAATTTACTGGTGCTCTTAAAGATGCCTGATTCACTCAGTATATGGCAGATTACTCACTCTTTACCAGGTTTGCTAATAACTCTTTTACAATTATATTGATTTATGTGGATGACATTGTTATTACAGGAAATGATCCAAAGGCCATTCAATCACTCAAGGATTTTCTCCATACACGCTTCCGCATTAAAGACCTTGGAAATCTTAAATATTATTTAGGCATTGCCGTTGCACGATCAAAGGAGGGAATTTTTATTTCACAACGCAAGTACGCGCTAGACATACTTGATGATGCTGGGCTCTTGGGGTCACGCCCTTACTCTTTCCCTATGGAGCAGACTTTGAAACTCAAGCCCACTAATGGAAAGCTTTTACAGGATCCTTCCAGATATCGACGACTCGTAGGCCGCCTCATTTACCTCACAGAATACGACCTAATATTACTTTTGCTGTGCACGTCCTTAGTCGATTTATGCACGAGCCACGTCAACCTCATATTGATGCAGCCCTTCGTGTATTATGTTATCTAAAGGGAGCTCCAAGACAAGGCGTTCTATTCCATGCACAAAATAATCTCAAGCTACGGGCCTTTTGTGATTCAGATTGGGCGAGTTGTCCTGTTACTGAAGATCAAGAACAGTTATTGCACTTTTCTAGGTAATTCCTTGATTTCGGAAGACCAAAAAGAACACCGTGGCACGCTCATCCACGAAGCAGAATATCGGTCCATGACAGATCGTGTTGTGAGCTCAAATGGTTACGATTTATACTGCAAGATCTTGGTATTGAGCATTTGGAACCAGCAACCTTGCATTGTGATAATCAATCAGCCCTATATATTGCTAAGAATCCTGTGTTTCACGAACGAACCAAACATATTGATCTTGATTGTCACCTGGTTCGACAAAATATTCAATCTGGCTTAGTGTCCACTACCTATACACCTACCGCTCTACAAGTTGCACATATTTTCACCAAGCCCTTAGGCAAGGCTTCTTTTGGCACTCTCTTAGGCAAGTTGGGAGTCTACAATATACACTCTCCAACTTGAGGGGGAGTGTTAAGATATGAAATAGCTGTAAATATTTGTTTCCTTGTCTAGATAGTTAACTGCTATATGTTGGCTGCGCAAATCTCACGGCCCGGTGCTCCGGGCCGAGGGGATGTGCGTTAACACGTGACGCCCTTCTTTTGGATGCTGTGCGGTTGTGTGCGGGGGTGCTAGTACGGTCTCACCGTGCGTCGAGATGGTGATGAGGTTTGGGTAGAAGATGGTTTAATGATGCGCCTATTTTGAGTTCGACTCCTAATCAAACGATTGTGGCCGAGAGAGGAACCGATCTCGCCGTCAGTTCACGGCCTAAGCTATAAGGCCGTTTAGTGGTGGTGTTGGTGGCGGGTTTTAGGCGGTGCTCCAGACGTTGCTCAGAGAGCGACGGTCGTATGATATATGGGGTGAATGAGATGATAACAGAGATGGTGCTCCGGCGCCTTGAAAATCAAGGGTCGTATGATATATTGATGAATGGATTTTCCTTACAATCTACCACTACTCCTAGGAAAGCAAATAAAGGTATTGAAAGTGCATTACAGGAAAATATAATTTGCTCCGTGGGAGGCTTTTGGTTTGGTGTTTGAACCCCTTGAATGTAGTCTTGAGCTTAGTATTTATAGGGGGAGTCCTGGAGGGACAATCGAGGCTGAAAAGATCTGCGTTGTGGAGCCTGATCGGGGCAAGTGGGTAGTCAAAATCGGCATTTGGGTAGTCAAATCGGCATTTGGGATCGTGAAGCATGGTAGTGTGACTCCCATAAATCCCGGTAAATCTCGGCCACCGCCTGATCGTGGGTTCGCCCCTTTGACCGTGGGAACGCATTTAATGCCCTGTCCGGTGGTTGGTGATCCGACCGAAGTTGTAAGAATACTTGTGAGAATGTTTGTGTCTAACCACTCTGATTTCCATCACCAAATCCTAACTTCACCACTTCTTCCTGGTGCATTAAATGCTTCTTCCGACTAGTGGGTTTCTGCGGCGATCGAGGCATTACTTCATTAAATGGGGCGTGGGACCACGAGGCCACGTGGTGATTTGACCACAGTATCTTCGGCCGTGTCTTTACGGCCTTCGGCTTCGCCTATAATACGATCGCGAGGCCGAGAGGATTCTGCCTTTGCAGCTTTTCTTTTGTTTTCGTGAAGGCGAATGCCTAATGAAACGTGGCCGTTCAGTTCATGAGTAGGTGCTAGGGCCGAGAAGAAGTCCCTTCAGTCAGTTTATGACCGTGATTTGTTAGGCACAAACACTTTAATTTAGGACTAATAGAAGTTTACCATATGTAGCCTACCGCTTCCTCTTTATATACTTGTACCATTAGAGTTGTAAACATATACAGAAAATATATCAAATACCAATTTTACATACTTGGTTGTTTAAAACATTCTTCTATATGCTTAATGAATTTCTAATGCTTAATTTTAGGTTAGACAACAAATGATCAAATTCAGGAATTAGGAATACAAGGTTAGGACCAGACACCATGGCTTAATCATACTTTAGCTAGAATCAATCCATGAATCTGAATTGAACTTGGGAACTTATTTGCTTGAGTTAGTTATTTTCCTTCTTCTTTGTTTTATGTTCTTTTGTTTTCATTTCTATTTTGTGTAGGGAAATTGAATTGGATCATTCAATCACCAATCTCTGTGGAATCGACCTCGCACTTAGATATGCTAAACTACCAATGGCTCGTGCACTTGCGAGTGTCACAAGTTGAGGATGCAGCTAAATCCATTTTGGTGTAGCTAAATCAACGCAACAAGTTTTTGGGGCCGTTGCCGGGGATTGGTAACATCGCTTGATTCTATTTGGTTTTCCTACATTATTTTTCATAACTAGACAGTTTCATGTTTTTAAGTTAATGACGTTAATTGACAAGTTGTGTTTGTAGTCCAACGAAAAGGACAATTGCCTCCAAACAAGAGAACTGGGTTTGAGTCCTAGCTTACACAACACAAAAGAGGTTCAAGTACCATGTTGGTTATTTCTAGTTTATGGTTTCATTCACTTGCTCTTAATTAAATATCTTGTTCAAGTTTACATAAACACCATATGACTCTTGGACTGATTAGTGAATGAATGGGTAGATGTTGAAGACAAACACCATGTTTAAATTATACTTGGTTCTCTATTGTTCTTCTTGTTCTTAATGGGTTCGGAATTTGTGTTTAGACTAAACACCATAGTTAAATTACTTTTTTCTGAATACTTGATTAAAACCACACACCATATGGATAATCATATTTGAGAAAGAACGAAATCCATAAGCTGGTTTGATTTACTTTGATGCTTGTTACTTTGAAGCATAAAATTGGATGTGTGCTGATTTTCCTTTTCATTTTAGTTTTTATTTCCTAATCCTTTTAATTATGTTTCAAATTTTATGTGTTTGTTTTAGCAATTTAGGATAGCTCAATAAAAAGGGAGAGAGAAGGCAACTTCAATCATAAAGATAGGAAGTGTGGAGTAGTGGGAGAAGTCGCGACCTCCAAATCCATCCATGCTCGACCTAATCGCTTCAAGGGGGAGTATTCCAATCCTTTCTCTTTACTTGTTTTGTTATTATTTTAGTAATTTTAAGTTTCTGTTTCTTTTTAAATTTAAAAAAAATTACATTTTAAGCATTTGAATGTATCATATGAGCTGACTTTTGGTAACCCCAGTGAGCACCCCCTGTCACATCGATGACCTCGAGTAACAAAATCCTCAAGGATAGTTAACAATGCATCTTCTTCAAAAGGAAGCCATTTAGGCTGTGTTCCTTTTTCACTGATGATTCAAAATTGTGAGCAGTACCACTTTTCATTCCTATAAAATAAATATTCCATGCTATGTTTATAAATAAGGTAAAACAAAAATATATATTTTTCAATATAAAAAGGGATCAATACATAACTAATAAATATCATCATGAACACAAGATTTAGCTTTCATATTGCATATTACATAACACATTCGTTGTTAAGTTTTTTTAGAGAAAGACAAATAGAAAATCAATTAATTTGATTTAAATAAATACAATGATAAAAAGTTCAATTTCTAATTAACAGAAAATACAGATAGCAATATCCCATAAACAAACAGAAGTAATCCGCAAGACTCCAACATAAATGACAATGGCTTAGCAGCCTTGGTTTTGTTTTTTTCCCCTCGAAGCATGCAACCTTTTGCTTCCTTTTTATTGTTGGTAAAGTCAATAATTGTTTTTTCCTCCAAAATAAAAAGGGAAAGCTTCTTAATATTGTACTCAATAGAAACCCTCACAAGTCTTTCAACCCATAATTATAGACAACAATAGGTAATGAAAACTTACAGTTCGGAAGATACTTCCAAAAACGGAACAGTAACCTAATTATATTCTTCTTGTGTTCATAATTAATGTATATGTGAAATTTAATTATTTATATTTTTTCACTTTGCATTCGTCTTATTCGGTTGATGCCAAGAAACAAGAAACTTGAATAGGTACACTTTCAATTATATTGTTAAACACATTAATTTTGATAATGTGTATTTTTTGATTACTTTAATATGTATTTGTTTTATAAAGTTTATTGAAAACTAGTCAATGGAAAAAGAAAAAAGAAATCATTAGAGTTTAAGCTAAAAATTTTATCTAGCCCAACCATCGAAAAATTCATGATTCCGCCCTTGCATGTATACATACAAAATCAAATATGCCTTGTAAATTTAAAACTAACTAATACCTTACCATTAGGAACCTTTAACCCATTGGGTCTAGTTATGGCATCACGAAGCACCCTAGAGTCCGATGCGGAGCCCTCCCAACCCGGTAACACAAATATGAATTGCATATCTCTTGAACACACACCCAACACATTAATACAAGTCCCATCTTTTCTTGTTCGGTATCTTGGCTTGTCAATTTTGGCTACACGCACTTTAATATAAGTCCCATCTAATGCTCCCAAGCAATTTTAAACAATAGAACTTGTTACTTTCATTAAGTTGCACAAAAGCAAGAGAATCACTAGTTAGGCATTAGGATAATACCTTAAACCTTCTCCACCTAGAATCTTCACAATTATAACACACAGGATCCGAGACTTTTTGTAGGATGTCTTGTAATAAAACTCCTTGCAAGATGGAATTAAAATACCTACTAACGGTTTCTCATGACCGAAAAAATCTACTACCAATAGTGCGGTTCTTAACATGATGTGCAAGTACATGTAAGAACACACATACTTGCTCCTCCAAAGACACCAAACCATCATTTTTTACCCTTCCATCTTGGCGAAGTAAATCGCATAATAGACCAAAAGTCCTTCTATCCATTCTAAGTTCGTTGACACATTTTATATCACTATTTCCTATTATACTATCAAGATAATGCAAACGAATCTCACGTCTAACCAATGAATGATTATTCAAAGAGCGCCATTCAATATGTCTCCTTCTCGATTTAACCATCATCAACACAAGAATAATGCAAGCACGCATTGTCTCTAAATGCCACAACTCCAACAATAAGATCAAAAAAATCTTTCTTCGATCCATATCTAATAATTGTTATACAAACAAAACAATCTTGGTTTAGCTAGTTGTGATATTAAAATAAAACGTACATATAAAACTTAAAAATAAAACATACATATAAAACTTAAAAATAAAACCTAAGACAGAGCCCATAACATTCATACAATCCAATTAATACTCTCAGATAAATTTCATAAAAAACCTACACTAAACTATAACCCATAGCAAAGCACCTATAGAAAAATCGAAAGAATTGCAGAAAAATGAGTAGAAAAACTTTAAAAAGACAAACCACCCATTGCTAACAATTGTTCACCCGTTTTGTGTTTACTCCTGAGATGGAAGGGCAAAGTTCCCCACTGCCTTGGAAACCATTGACTGGTCAACAAGTCAGCTTTCTTTGGTGTATGAGCGTGCCATCATAGCAATGAAGATTCTAGCAGACTTCTTCTAGAATAGATAACTTGCGCCCCAAGTTACTGATTTCTAAAACAAACAATTGTGAATTTGGGTGAGGAATATCTCCCAAGTAAGTTCTTTTCATGCCTCAGACTGGTGAGGACTTTCATAATTTATCTCAGATATAAAAACGGTTGTTCTGGCCCAAATGATTGATAGAAATTGGACTGTTTTAGGCAGAACTGCCATTTACAAAACCATAAATGTACATATCAACGCTAGAAAGATCAAAAGACAATTGGAACTCCATTTACTGCCTAGATAGAACGCTCGATCCGGGCTGCATATATGTCAGGTTGGATTGAACTGTCAAAAACTTCAATTGCTAAGCTTTTGCTGTGAATCGATACCAAAGTTCAATTTTGGCAGAGCGTTAATCTACTTCGAGCTTTGTGAGGCTTTTAAGTGGGCAGAAGCTGCGGCTTCTTCAAGGGGTAGAAGTGGTGTTCTTGAGGACTCAGTGTGCTAAGGATCTGTATCAGAAATTTGTTGAGGTTTTCATATATGGGAAAAACTCAAACTCTGCCTATCTTGGCTTTTGCTGAACCAAATTTGTAACGAGAGAGATCTCGTTTTAAATGACTTATTTTCTAAGTCTAAACTTTGGGAATTTTAATCTAAAGCTGGTTTCTCTTGGAGTTCAAGTGAGCTTTTTGGTTGATTTTGTTTGTTTGATTGATGAATCAAGTGTGTAAAATTCACTTGATTGTTGTTTGCCTTGCTCACTCCCTCTTGTTTATATAAGAAATGCTTTGGAGTAGGGTTCCTTTCTTTTAAATAATGGGCGGTAATTTCCCCAAAAAAAGATCTTTCATTTTTCAAATGTAAAGAAAGGGGTTTTATCAATTCGCAAATGGGCTCTCAATAGTCATTCAGAGGCAATCATTTCCTGTTTTTCTTGAAAGAGAACCTAATCCTTTTTAAATTCCAACTGCCCCTTTGTGAGAACTCAAACCGTGATGGTTAGTTTGATTCCCCTTTTGAACAGCTCCCTGTTTCCTGCTTATTTCTTTTTGAGATTGAAGTTTGCTTATCTCTTAAAAGATAGTCCCTTCTTCCAGAGTGAAATCAATATCCCTAAATATAAAAAAAGATTTTGATCTTCTGATGGTAGAGATCCAGAGATGTCTCTTCCTAGCCGTTTGCTTTTGTTAACCCCAGTTGAAAATATTGACTTTCCTAAGTTAGAAACGTCACGTGGGTATGCTCCCCTTTTAATTGTGCCAAGCCCAGTTTTGAGCCCTGGGCTGATTTCTCTTTTTGTTTTCCTGAGGCCCAAGTTTTGTTATGTCTTTGATAGATTTCGGACTTGGGTCTTTATGGATTCTAGGCCTTTGATTCTTATTTTGTTCAAACTAGATTCTAGACCCTGTGCCTTTTTTTACTCTCGGCTCCTTTAGTGTTGGGCTGGGTGTGCTAGATTTTGGCCCAAACAACAATAAAGGCTGTAAACCCTAGAGGCATGAGGCAAAAAAGAAATATGTCAAAGCTTTGTTTTGGTTATGAGCTATCAGCTATTTGGGTCAAAAAAAGATACACCAAAGTTTTGACATATTTCTTTTCTTCATGCATTCCTAACACCTCTTCCTCAATGCTCTCCCTTTCACTACAAAAGCAAAACAATGACCCTATTTCTACTCCACATTGAAAACCCCAAAAAAAAAAAAAAATCTAAAAACCTTGCATACTTTTGTTATTATTCCAAACCTGTTGACGTTGTTTTTGGGATCATAGCTTAAATCTGAAGAAAACCTTTTTAATAAGATGACGCTTTCTTAGTTTGACGCTTCCTGTTTTAAAAGTACCCAAGCGAATCTCGGTTTTTAGGTGTTTATGTTGCTTATCCACGAAAGTTTTCTGTTACCGTCGTCTTTCTAAACACAACGACAGTATTTTTTTTCTACCGTCGTTTTTTTGTGGTCTGCTTTTTCACTTTTTGTAGTAGTGTATAAGTCATGACCGGCAATTCTAAGGTTGGTCCATTGCCGGAATAGTACTCCGAACTATTGTGGCGGCGTGTGGTGGAGCATAGTAGGTTTCTGAGTACGAGTGTTTGAGAGAGGTTGTAGTACTTAAGGTTTTGAGCACGTTGGTGTGCTGAAAGTGTTGAGATTCCATCATCTGATCGATAATCAGAGGCTCATAAAATCTGGACTGTTGATCAAGATGATTGGACCATTGGATCGTGTCCAATTTTACATCCTATTCGACGTAAGAGCTGACATATATTAGCGAAATCTTGCTCATTTAAGGGCATTTACGCCATTTTTGAGGTCCGTCATCATTTTTGATTTTGGGCTTTATCTGCATTTCTTCACTACTACAAAACGGCCACAGACGACGGGAATTCACCGTCGTGTATTCGGTTTTCAAACCGTCGTGAAATCGACTGCCGTTTGTTTGGGTTTCAAACTATGATGGCTTTTCACCGTCGTTGTTTATCTGTAAAGACGACGGTTTTTAAAGAAAATCGTCGTTGTTTAGGGGTAAAGATCGTTAATTATAGGAGGAAATACGACTGTTTTTAATAAAACCGTCATGTATTATATGTAAAGATGACGATTTTTTTATGAAAACCGTCGTGGATTGTTTATAAAGACATCATCTTTACATACAATACACGACATTTTTTATATATATAAAAAGCGTCATCTTTACGTACAATAGACGACCTTTTTTTATATATAAAAAGCATCATCTTTACGTATAATAGACGACGGTTTTTATAAAAAGCGTCATCTTTACGTATAATAGATGACCTTTTTATAAAAGCGTCATCTTTACGCACAATAGACGACGGTTTTTTATATAAAAGCGTCATCTTTACGCATACATAGACGATTTTTATAAAAAGCGTCATCTTTACGTACAATAGACGACGATTTTTTATATAAAAAGCGTCATCTTTACATACAATAGACGACGGTTTTTATAAAAAGCGTCATCTTTACATACAATAGACGCGGTTTTTATAAAAAAGCGTCATCTTTACGTACAATAATGCTTTTTGATTTCCTATGATGCTATACAACTATTTTAACTAGAAAACCAACCATAATGCTTTATCAAAAATAGTTTCTTTCATAAAACTTGAAGATTCAATAGTTATTACATAGTTAACCAATCTTTATTCTACAACAAACATAATTCCTAACAAGACCTACGTACTCCTAATCCAAGCATTCCTCATCCAAACATACAAATGATGCACAACTGAAGTCTCCTCCATCATCCCTGTAAATAAATCAAAATGACAAAGAGAGAAAAAAGAAGAAGCTAAGATTATAAACATAAAAAATTAGGTGGAAGAGAAATTTTACCATTGGTCCATATTTCCATAGAAAACTTGTAAAATGAGCATAAAAAAGACCATCGAGAACCTACAAATTTTCAACAACAAAAAAACATACGACTCGCATAGAAAACCTGCAAAAGAAAAAGTTATAAATCTGCAAGCTTCCTCCTCATCTCCTGATAACCAAATGAGAAAATCTAAAAAGAAACCAGAAAAAAAAAATGTAAACAAATCAGACAAATCAAGAGAGACAAAATCTGAAATTAGGGAGACAAAAACATACCAAAACGCAAAGAGACTAATCCAGAATTCACTAGCAAGATATAGAAGGGTATTAAGAGATTAGGTGACTTTCAAATCAAACCTTTCAACCAGCTTTGATTCTCAAATACAGAACATCCCTCTACATCTTATGGATTTGCTAAGACCTCAATCTCTCAACTCCTTCATTGATATCGATTTTTTGATGATTTTGTAGAGAGTTTCATGAGGGTGTTTTAGAGAGTGCAGGAGGGTTTCAAGGAGGGAGAGATAAGGTTTTCAGAGACGGGGGAAAATCTGAAAATTTGTCCAGCGCGAATTCACTTAAATAGACTTTTTTTAGCGTGTTTTAAAAGACGACGCTTGTTAATGAGAGATAAGATTTTCAAAGACGGGTGAAAATTTGAAAATATGTTGAGCGCGAATTCACTTAAGCGGCCATTTTTTAGCGTGTTTTAAAAGACGACGCTTTTTTTTAAAAAAAATTTGTCATCTTTACATATAATAGACGACGGTTTTTATAAAAGCGTCATCTTTACATACAATAGACGACGATTTTTTATAAAAACGTCATCTTTACATACAATAGACGACGGTTTTATAAAAAGCGTCATCTTTACATACAATAGACGATTTTTTACCGCTACACTCCTTGACCCTATATGAATACAATGACTAAATTTGATCTTGAATTTAAAATATTTACACTAGTGGTTACCACAAAATCTTATATTATATTTAACGAAAGTATAAATAAACTCATAATTGTTAGTGAATATTTTTTTTTATGGCATACGCATTTTAAGAAACTAGTTTCAACGATCCAACCGTCAAAATTGTTTGTTTATACTTCGAGATCATATATGCCAACAATCGGAAAAAATAAACATTCAGAGATCAAGTAACGGGACAAAAAATTTCGACAGTTATAAATGAAAAATCATCATTTAACGGTTATTTTAACTCCGATTTTGATGATTTTTTACCGCTACACTCCTTGACCCTATATGAATACAATGACTGAATTTGATCTTCAATTTAAAATTTTTACACTAGAGGATACCACAAAATCTTATTTTATATTTAACGAAAGTATAAATAAACTCTTAATTGTTAGTGAATATGTTGTTTTGATGGCATACGCATTCTAAGAAACTAGTTTCAACGATCCAACCTTCAAACTTGTTTGTTTATACTTTGAGATCATATACGCCAAAAATCGAAAAAATAAACATTTAGAGATCAAGTAACGAGACAAAAAATTTCAATGGTTATAAATGAAAAATCATGAATTAAAGGTTATTTTAACTCCGATTTTGATGATTTTTTACAGCTACACTCCTTGACCCTATATGAATACAATGACTGAATTTTTTCTTCAATTTAAAATATTTACACTAGTGGATACCACAAAATCTTATGTTATATTTAACGAAAGTATAGATAAACTCTTAATTGTTAGACGACGGTTTTTTTATAAAAAGCGTCATCTTTACATATAATAGATGACGGTTTTTTATATAAAAAGCGTCTATCTTTACGTACAATAGACGACGGTTTTTATAAAAAGCGTCATCTTTTCATACAATGAATGACGGTTTTTATAAAAAGCGTCATCTTTACATACAATAGACGACGGTTTTTGTAAAAAGCGTCATCTTTACATACAATAGACGACGATTTATAAAAAGAGTCATCTTTACATACAATAGATGACGGTTTTTATAAAAAGCGTCATCTTTACATACAATAGACGATAGTTTTATAAAAAGCGTCATCTTTACATACAATAGATGACAGTTTTTTTTTATAAAAAGCGTCTTCTTTACATATAATAGACAACTTTTTTATAAAAAGCGTCATCTTTACACACAATAGACGACCTTTTTTTTTTTATAACAAGCGTCATCTTTACATATAATAGACGACGGTTTTTATGAAAAGCGTCATCTTTACATATAATAGACAACGATTTGTAAAAAGAGTCATCTTTATATACAATAGACGACTTATTTTTATAAAAGCGTCATCTTTATACGATAGACGGCGGTTTTTATAAAAACGTCATCTTTACATATAATAGACGACGGTTTTTTCTAAAACGCTCATCTTTATATAATAGACGACGATTTTTATAAAAAGCGTCATCTTTACATACAATAGACGACCTTTTTATTATTATAAAAAGCGTCATCTTTACATATAATAGACAATTTTTTTTTTATAAAAAGCGTCATCTTTACATACAATAGATGACGGTTTTTATAAAAAGCTTCATCTTTACATACAATAGACGACGATTTATAAAAAGAGTCATCTTTACATACTATAGACGACGGTTTTTATAAAAAGCGTCATCTTTACATATAATAGACGACGGTTTGTATAAAAATCGTCATCTTCACATATAATAGACGGTGGTTTTTATCAAAACATCCACGTCTTTACCAAAAAAATGACACTTGATTTTTAAAAGACGACGCTTGTCATACCAGCCGTCGTTGTTTTTTGGTCAGATTTTAACTCTGAAGAAAACCTTTTTAATAAGACGACGCTTTTTTATTTGTGTGCGTCGTTATAAAAAAATATTCAACAGTACCTCCGGTTTTTAGTTGTTTAAGTCACTTATCCACGACGGTTTTTTCTTCTACTGTCGTCTTTTTCTGGTCGTCCTTTTCACTTTTTGTAGTAGTGCTTTTAGCCTCTAGTTCTCAAACTTTGGATCCTTGTGAGTACTGTCTTAGGAGGAGCTTATTCAAGTAAATATTTCTTCAAAACGTAAGAGTTAGGTTATTCTTGTAAAACTCTTTGTGGATTAAATGTCTAAGGCTTTTTACCTAGATTGACCTTACATCCCTTCATGCATTCATATCATACATGAACAAAAAGAATATATATAAAAATATTGGCAAGTATGGAACATGGTTTTTTCGGAATAATCATTTTCTTAAGATAATTTTTGGCGACTTTTATTCCTTACACATCAAATAAGAAAACTTGATTTTATGGGATTTTAGTATGAAGTATATATTGACTTAATGCGTCATCATTTTTAATCTAAATCGTATTTTACACTAAAATCGATTTTCATATTTTGATTTGGTGGGAATTTGATTTTCTAATATTTTTATTTGAATAAAAATGGAGGGTACTTTCATATTTACATTGTAAAATTAAGTAAATGGAGTAATATAAAAATAAATTAAGTAAATGGAGTAATATAAGATACCAAACCCTACTTTCTTTGTCTTTGTATTTTATCAAATTAGGAAAAACGAAAACCATGGTTCAGAGAAATCAAACCTGCAATTAAACAAGCAAATAAAAAATCGACAGTCATTTTAAAAACAACTTAGATCAATTTTAAGACGACGCTAGGACGACTGACGAACCGTCGTGGTCTACATATTTAACCATGTAAATAAGAAGCTACCGTCGTCTTATTTAGTTGAAGTAGTTGTGTTAAAAGTTGGAAACTTTCCCTCTTTGTCTGTGTATTTTATCAAACTTGGAAAGAATAGAAATGATTTTGGCCAGAAAAAAGGTAAAAATATTTTCAAAACAAAAACCGTATGAGCATGCAAAATAGCAACAAAAATAGTGAGAAATGAAAGCTTACCTTTAGCGTGCAATGAAAGCTTTCTCTCGGAGTTGGTGTTTAAGTTCAGAGACGACGACGAAGACGAGAGGAAGACGATGAGATAGTCCGACAGTGCTCTGACAAGGAAAAAAGACGAAAAGTTTTCTCTGGGAGATTGAAATTTTTTCTCGGGTTTGGAAACAGTGCATGTGTAAGTTAGGTAGACGAAAAGTTGTATATATATACAAACCGTTTCATAAAAATAAGACGGCGGTTTACATAGAACGACGACGTATAAATAAATAAACTACGATGGTAATTTGAACTTAGGACGTGGTAAATAAATATGACAGTAGTGTTGTAGGTACCGTCGTAGTAAACTCCAAAATAAAAGTCGATAAATTAATATCTCACGTCGTGGTAGAAGTATTTAACACGACGTTTTTTTAATGTACCGACGTTGATTTTATAATATACGTCGTTTTTTTGTGTAAGGACCGCCGTGGGTTTTAAAAATTTATTGTATAAATTTATCGCTTTCTTTCAGTTTCAGTTTTCATTTAGGTTTCCAAGTTCTTCCTCTCTCACAGACACTCTCTCTCACATCTCAAAGACAATAATTTGGATGTCTTTCTCAAAGAGAAGTGGAGCTTACTCTCCAACAAATCTATGTCCACAAGAGGAAGCTTGTCAAGCCTGATAGGAGACTTAGTGCTTCTGAATACTCCTTGCTTTCCATCAAAAGAGATGCAAGCCTGGCCTCCACTCGCCGTCGAAGGAAAGTTCGCTTCTCAGGGAAACCTGAAGATTAGATGTGCTCCTCTACTCGATTTTCTTGGCTAAGAAGATCCGTCAGATTTGTGATAGCCTGTTCTTTTATCCGTAGAGCTTGTGAAGAAGAAGATGGGTTTTCAAGAATGCGATAAAGAATAGAAATGGCTTCAGATGGCCTCTAAAGCCTGAGCAATCGAATAAGATGGCTTCAGCTGTTAATGCTTTGAACTATCCAAGTCCTGCAGAAAGAGAACGGTTAAAGAAATTGAAACAACGACGGTTTTCTGTTCTACCGTCGTCTTTTTTTAAACTAAGACGACGCAATATTTTTTTCGCGACATGGATTCGTTTTTAAAACGTCGTTAGGTGTAACATAACCGACGTGGATTTTATTTTTATAATTATAAACAAAATTTTTTTCCCTTGTTCTTTCAGTTTATTTTTAAAAAACAGTGCGTTATAAATAGAGTTTTTTTTCCCGAGGAAATTAATGTTCTAGAATTTGTAAAGTTTCTTTTTTGGGTGACTGATTTAAATCAAATACGAATATAAAAACAATGACTGTTTTTTGTTATACCGTGTCTTTTTTTGTCGTCTTAAGTAAGACTAAGACGACGTAATGTATTTGTTCCCCGACGTGGATTCTTTTTGTTAAACGTCGTTAGGTGTAATATAACCGACGTGGATTTGGTTTTTTAATTATAAATAGGGTTTTTTTTCACGGGTTCTTTCAGTTTTAGTATTCAATTAGGGTTCAACTTCTTCTTGCCCCTTTCTCTGTCTCACCTCATCTCTTAGGAGGAAATTGTTTGAATGTTGGTGTGTGTGTATGTTTGTGTATCTGATTCACAAACATACACACATCACCAATTTTCAAAATTGTCTATCCGATTGCAAATCTGTGGCTGCCGTCGTGAATTTTAGGAGGCAATTGTTTGGATGTTGATGTGTGTGTGCATTTGTGTAGATACACAAACGCACACATATCATCAACTTCCGAACAATTGTCTATCTGATTGAAAACTGAGGCTGCCGTCGTCAAATTTCAGAGGCAATTTTTTGGATGTTAATGTGTATGTGCGTTTGTGTATCTCAAAGACACAAATACACATACATCATTGACCTCTAAAATATTGTCTTTCTGGTAAGATTATGATGAGGAACAGAGTTCCATCTTGTAAAATTTCCTAACCCTTGTGATCTCAGAAAAATCTGATTATGTTGGCGGTTTTCTATATAAACCGTCGTGGTTATTTCAATTCTTGTCATTAAGTAGATCTACCGACATAGGATAGCAAAATCCAAGAAATAAATTGTTAAAAAAAATTCTTATTAAGACGACAGTTTAAATATAATGTATGACGTATAAAGTAAATAAATACGACGTTAAATTTTATAATACGTCGTTAAATGAAAACCCCAACGTGGTGAGATTTAAAGATACTGTCGTAGAAAATACGGGAAAGACGTTGTTATATTTATCTTTGCCGTAGTTGTACATTAATTTAATACGGCGGTATTTTTTATTTTACCGCCGTGGATTTATTTGTAATTATACGGCGCCTTATACGAGAACTTGGTCGTGTTAATTTCTGGGTAAAAACAGCAGCTTTTTTGAAATCGTCGTCTTTACTTTCTACGTCGGTCGTTTCATAACTTCCGCCGTTATTTGTTGGCTTTGATTTTACTACTCGGAAATCCTATTTCAATAAGACGTCAGTTTTTTAATTAGGTACGTCGTGTTTTAGGAACAGCCATTTGAATCTCCAATTTTTAGTTGTCTAAGGTGTTATTACACGGCGGTTTTATAGAACCGTCGTATTTTAAAAAACAACGACGGTTTTCACTTAGACTGTCGTTTTTTTCTGGTCGGCTTTGTCACTTTTTGTAGTAGTGAAGGACAAAGACATTTACTTTTGACAATTTGCACGGGTCAACATCTTCGCCTCCAATGATGAATTCCGGGCTTGCATGGATCAATTGACCCTCTCACCCCTATGTGGATCCGCCCCTACTCCCAAACGAACCCTAAAGTCAAGGTATTTCTGCTTTTCACAACCACCTTCTTTTATGTGAACCACAAACCAAAACTAATTAATCAATATACTGTATCATAATTATACTATGACTATTATAAAATCAATATACTGTATCATAATTATACTATGACTATTATAAAATCAACATACTGCAGCCCGCCTAAATGTCTGAGGCTTTTACTCAATCTCAAACTCTCCTTTAATATATTATATTTTATCTTCTCAATTTTCCGTATATTTTAGTCAGAAACAAAGTATGAACATTGTCAAGCATCCAAGTTGCTGCTAACTATCAATTTCTTCTAACAAAACAAAATTAAAAATGTATCAATTTCATCCAAATTCAACAAGAAAATTCATTTGCATTTAAATGTATGAATACATGCAAGACATTGACTTTTAACTGAGGTGTAGAAAATCGATCTTTCCCCAAATAGTTTAGTCGGGGTAGTCCCAAAGGACTTTGCGAGATCGACATTTTTTGGTGAATTTGAAGTTGAATGGCAATCAACATTGGCGTCTTATACCCTATGAATTTGGATATCATTTACTGAGATATTGAATATCTTGGTCTTTATCCACCGAAGAATTCGATGAGTCAATTCCAGACTCAAAACAACATCTAATTTTGACGGAAGAAAAATGTATGGAGAAGTCATGAAATCAACCAATGGTTTCGATGTCGTCTATTGCATCGCCAAGGGGGGACAGGGAAGTGTGTACAAGGTAAATCTACCATTAGGTAGCATTGTTGCAGTGAATAAATTCCATCAAACACTTGATGGGGAGGAGGCATCTCGAAGGAGTTCCTTAATGAAATTAGGGTATTGACTGTAAGTTTTGAGCAAAAATAAGGATGCGCTTGTTAAAACATATTGTAGTCCTTTGAGCATGTATATAGTTTTTCAAAAAGACTAAAATCTTCAACTATATCCTTTCATACAAGAAAACTGAGTTCTGGTTTGTATCATAGTAAACTGGTTTGAGGGTGGTTCAATTACTGCATTGCTCGTTGTTCATCTTACAAAACTGTTGGTCCCTTTTTCCGTCGCACTCTGTTTGGTGATACTGGATCGAGCTGGTATGGAGAGTAGAAAGGTCGTCAGGTCAACACCAATGCCCCAATTGGAATTTTGGTCTGCAAGGGGATTCTTTCACACTACTACAAAAAGTGAAAAAGACGACCAGAAAAACGATAGCTTTAACGGAAACCGCTGCGTAGTGTTTGAAAGGACGACGATTTTATAAAACCGCCGTGTAAGAATAACTTAAACACCTAAAAAAGGGGGGGATCCAATGATTGTTTTTAAAACATGACACACCTATTTTAAAAAGCGGCGTCCTTATTGAAAAATGTTTTCCATGAGTAAACTCTGAGACCAACAAACAACGGCAGAAGTATGAATCCACTGCCGTAGAAAGTAAAGACGACGGTTTAAAGAAACAACCGCCGTCTTTTCTCCGAAATAACCACGACCAAGTTTTCGTATCCAGTGTCGCATAATTTCAAAAGAATCCGTGGCGGTATATTACAAAACACTGCCGTCTTAAATATATGTACAACGACGTAAAATATAATTTTATCGACTTATTCATATTCCATACTACGACGGTATCTTTAACTCTAATCACGTTGCTTTGTTCAATTAACGCCGTGTAATAATATTTACTACGTCGTGAAGTTAAAATTACCGTCGTATTTATTCACTTTATACGTCTACTCTTATACCTAAACAGTCGTCTTTATTACATTATTTTTTACCATTTATTTCTTGGATTTTGGTATCCTACGATGGTAGACCAACTTAATGACAAGAATTGTGAATAACAACGATGGTTTATATAGAAAACCGCAGACATAATAGTTTTTCCTAAGATCCAAGATGTACGTCGTGAAGTTAAAATTACCGTCGTATTTATTAATTTATACGACCGACCTTATATCTAAACCGTTGTCTTAATTGTAATTTTTTTTATATATTTATTTTTCTTGAATTTTGTCCTCCTATGTCTGTGGATCAACTTAATGATAAGAATTGAGAATAACCACGACGATTTATATAGAAAACAGCAGACAGAATTAGATCCGAGACCCCAAGAGTTACGAAATCTTACCAGATGGAACTCTGTTCCTTATCATAATCGGACCACAGAAAGGCAATATTTTAGAGGTTGATGATGTATGTGTCTTCGTGTCTTTGAGACACACGAAGGCACATACACATCAACATCCAAAAATTTGCCTCTAAAATTTGACGACGGGAGCAACAGATTTGCATTTAAAAATGCAATTTTTTGGAAGTTGATGATGTGTGTGCGTTTGTGTATCTACACAAACGCACGCACACATCAACATCCAAGCAATTGCCTCCAAAATTTGACGACGGCAGCCACAGATTTGCATTCAGAGAGACAATATTTTAGAGATTGATGATGTATGTGTATTTGTGTCTCAAATGAGACACAAATACACACACATCAACATCCAAAACAATTGCCTCCTAAGAGGTGAGACAGAGGGCAAGAAGAAATTGGAACCCTAATTGAAAACTGAAACAGAAAGAAATCGTGGAAAAAAACTCAATTTATACAAAAAATTTCATCTCCACATCGGTTACATTTAAAATAACGCCGTTTCATAATGAATCAACGTCGGTTCTGTAAAAAAGTAGGACGTATTAAACATACAAACAACGTCGGTTATTAAAATTAAGTCAACGAGGTGTTTGAAAACCACGTCGGTTTAATATAAAAAAACGATGTGGTAACTTATAATATTACTTATTTAAAAGTAAACTTTTGACGTGTAGCGCCCAACTAACCACGTCTTTTTCGGAATACAAAAAATCAAAAGGCTTTTTTACTAACCACGTCGGTTGATGTTATTTTAATGTCGTGGTAAGTACATACTAGGGCGGTTCTAATGATTACCGTCGTTGTCGTTATCTTTGGGACATAAACTTTTTGGTCACCTGACCTAAACTTTCATGTTCTCTCTAAAATTTTCAGTTTTCTCTCAGTTTCCCTCTCATTTCCGAAAAGTCGTGCGTTTCGATTCTCAGTTTCCCTCTCTTTTACGTTCTTCCTCGTCTTTGTCTCCAAAATTTTATTCCGAAAAACTTTCTTTGCAAGCCAAAGGTATTTTCTCACTCCGTTTTTTTTCTTCACTTTCCCTTTCATTTGAAGTTTTTTATTTATTTAAAGAACGAGTCGCACTGATGTTTGAAACAAGAGTAGAGTATGAAAAGGCCAAATCTTTCATTGTTCCCACTCACAGTCCTGTGAAGACGACGAGTTTTTATCGAATTTGACGTTTTTGTTGATACACGACGACGGTAATTAAATTCGTGGTATTTTAATAGCACTACTATTCATAATAACCGACGTGGTGTGTTAATAAATACGTCCTTTGAAAGAGAAAACCGTCGTCTTCTTTGAACGTGGAGAGAAAAAGCTGGGCGGTTTTTTTCTTTATGAACTTATAGTACGACGACGGTTGTATTTAATTACGGTCGTCTTAAGTTGATGACCACATCCACGTTTCTATATATTAGCACGACTGTTCTACTTGTTTGCTGTCGTCTTAAGTTACATTTTACGTCTGTATTTTACCTAACCATTATTGTTTTTCTTGTAGTTTATTCTTCTCTCTAAACATGGTTTTGAAATCTCAAAGTAAGGAGGCTCAAGCTGCAAAAGGTCAAGGCAAGGACATTGCAGTTTCAAAGGCACAAATGGCTGAATCCAAATCTGTTCCAAGCAATCCCGCAAAGAAGATGAGATTTACTTCATCCTCCGAGAAAGACCCAAGCTCTGCGACATTTGATGAAGTGATGAAATCAACTCGTGGTATCAACACAATGAGCCGTGTTGTGAAGAGGAAAATCCAGAAGATTAAGCCTATGGTTGAGTACAATAAAAGTGGCAGACCACATGGCAAAGCTGCTATTGAGATGCAGAGTGACATTGGTGTTTTGGCACGCACTAGAGTCCCTCTTGTGGACAAGAAATGGACTCAATTGCCCAAGGACCTGAAGGAGCAGATTTGGGAAGCTGTTCAAATGGCTTATGTTGTTGGGGAAGGGGGCAAGAAGATGGTGCTGTCGTCTGCCGCCAAAAAATGGAAGGATTTTAAGTCTACCTTAACTAGGCAGTTTATCCTTCCATTCGCAAATGAGAAGGAGAAGTTAAAAGAGCCCCCTCAGCTTTATAACTTCATAGAGAAATCTGAATGGGATGCCTTTGTAGCTTCAAGGTTATCCCCAGATTTTGAGGCTGTGCATTCTGAGCAGTCACAGAGAAGGGAGAAATGCGAGTACAACCATAGGTTGTCTTGAAAAGTGTACGTTGGTTTGGACGATGAATTGGAAGAAACCATGCCCGGTGAAGAAATCGATCGATCTCTGCTATGGAAGAAGGCAAGAGAAGATAAACAGGGAAACATCCTTGATCCAAAGGTTGCAGAGAAGGCAAAATTAATCATAAGTTTCACTGACTCTGTTTTAAACTTGTAAAACAGAGGTTTTATTTTTCATTTAGACGTCGGTCTTTTATTCAACCGTCGTTAGACAAGAAACCCCACGACGGTTTTTAATCACCGCCTTTTAAAAAATAAATAACGTCAGTATTTTTATAAAACCAACGTCTTCATTGAATTACAACGACGGTTTTGTGTTTCTATATAAGGTTTTTTAAATTAAATTTTGAACTTTCTTCATATTCACATGCACACTATTTCTCTGCAATTGGTTTGTACACTATTTCTGGATCAGTGAATATTTTGGGTAAGTGTTTTATCTATGATGTCAAATAAACGACGGTTATTTCATGGACTGACGTTTTAATATATACAAAACGACGGTAGTTTTGGGACGACGTTTTAAATTATTTTCTGCGTCTATTTTTAAAATAAACCGTCATTATAACCTCTTTACCACGTCGGTTAATATTTTTATTAATTAATTTATTTGTTCAGTTTTACTATCTTTTCACTCACTGACATTCTCTCTCTCACTTTTAGGATGATTTGAAAAAACAAGTCTCCGAGGGCACTCTGACTGTCTTTGGGATGTTTTGACCATGGCTTTGGGAACACCTGAGCATTGTGGGAGGGTCAGAGGTGTTGGAGCTGGGGTTTCTAACTCAATTCTTCAATTTTCCGAGACAGCAGAGAGTAAAATTTGCTGACAAATTGAAGGAAAGTGTTATGGCAGCAGTGAGAGAGGAAACCAAAAAGATGGAGGCCAAGGCAAAGGAAAGTGTTATGGAGGCAATCAGAGCAGAGAGGGAAATTATTTTGAGACAATTCAGTCAACTAATTCCCAACTTTGATCCCAACATGCTCAGTAAAATTCCAACTACACCAACTACACCAATTACTCCAATTCCTCCAATTCCTCCAATTCCTCAAGAGCAAAGCCCAAAAAATCTAATGTCTGACAAAGCAAGCTGCTCTAATGTGAGAGCCCTTGAATTGGATGAAGACAATCCCGTGAATGATGCTAATACTGATGCTGCTGAAAACTGTCAAGATCAAACGGTAAAATCTCTGACATTTGCTTTTTCTGAATTTTAAATTTTAAATAGATGTCGGTATTTATTTTAAAACCCGTCGTCTAGTTTAACCTAGACGACCTTTCTATTGTGTAGCGACGTTATAACTTTTACACCACGACTGTTATGTATACCACGTCGGTTTTGTTGATTTGTTGGAGTCGTTTATTTTACTTCATGAACACACTAACTTTTATTTCTTTATTTATTTCTTGTTACAGGATCTCTCAAAGCTTGACATACCAGCTCCTCTGTTAGCCCTATGCCAATATGTCGAGACCAAGTTGAAGCCTGCTAACGAGACCATTATAGTGCACATGCCTGAGGAAATGTTTGGCATTGATCATGATACCAGGCTCTTGAGTGAAGACATTTTACAGTTTGCTTCCATGGTTGAGATTGGAGCCACAGTGATTGCAGTATACATGAGGTAATTCTAGAAATCCAATTTTGTGTTTTTTACATTTTCTTTCTTTTAAATTAAAATCTCATTTAATTGAATTTCATATATTTAATTAGGTACCTATTTGCTATTTAAAAATGGCAAATATGGTAAAACTTGTTGGCCTCGTGGACCCTGGACAAGTCAGCTCTCAATCTGGAACATTATCTCACTGCTCAAAACATCCCTCAGAAAGCCTGAAAAAGGCAGATGGGGATCAATTTTACTTGGTGCCTTATAATCTAGGGCTAGTCCCCTTCTACACTTAATTGGTTCCTCGTAATATTTTTTTTTGTAGTATATTTAATATATATGGATAATTTTGTGTAGGGGTCATTGGGTGTTAATAATTGTGAGACGGCTAAGGAGACTGTCTATTACATGAATTCATTGCCAAACCGCTCTGTTGACGAGGACATGAGAAATATAGTGAATACATAAGTTTCTTAATGAAAAGCTATGATTTTTTATATCTGCATTTGATTGATACGTCGGCTTTTTCCAATACCGACGTTGTAGTGAAAACACAACGACGGTATATTATAACCGACGTTTTGAATCATTTACAACGTCAGTATTTTCTTGATACCGTCGTCGTAATTGAATACCACGTCGATTTTGTTTTTAATTTTAGGACTTTTTAATTTTTCTGTTAAACTTTCATTTAAAATTAACTTTGGTTATACGTCGTTTTTCTTCTTCACCGACGTTAGAATGAAATACAACGACGGTTCTTATTTCCCGACGTTGTATATAAAATACAACGTCATTTGTTTTAAAAAACCATCGTCTTCAAATATTAACCATGACGGTTAATAATTTTCATGCTGATTTTTAGTTTTGTCATTAACACTTTTTGTTTTCTTGATGCAGTTCAATCAAAATGTATAACTCTCACACAGAGAAACAATCATCACGTAAATCACCCATATGGAAAAATCTACAAGGCACTCCTAGACAACCAACAAATGTAATGTGTGGCTATTACATGATGCGTTTCATGAGAGATATAATTCATGATCCAGCCCCTAGCCTTTGAGAAGAAGGTAAAATTTAATATATATATAATTTCTTTATTTTAATACCACAACGTTTGCTTTCAAAACCGTCGTTTTATTGCTTCTAACACGTCGGTTTTTGTTCTTTATTTGCAGTTTGAAAAGAAAAAGGAACCAGTTGTGTGTACTCAAGACCATATTGACGAAGTCAGGATGGAATGGGCAGAATTCGTGAATAAGCAATTACCAAACAATAATTGATAATATACATTTATTGAAAAATATTTAGGTTTATTTTAATTTTTTGACAATGTATATAAACATATTTTTAGGAATTATTTTAACATTCATAAAAAAAATCAAATGAAATATATTTTTGTTTCTAATTTTATTTTATTTTTGTATAAAATATAAATGTGTTAAAATCAAATAAAATGAAAATAAATCATAAAAATGTAAATTAATTCCCAAAATATGATGTCTCATTCATCTTTACACGTCACTTATATAGTTGAAAACAAAACATCGACGGCATTTCTCAAAAACGACATTTAAGATTGATATACACGTCGGTTTCTTTAAAAAATGAAATCTATGAAAATTTTGTAGAGACATACAACATCCGTTACATGTTAAATGATGACGTTGTATCCGTAAACAACGTCATCATCATAATAGTAATAGACGTTGTAAATAAGTAAAAATGTCGGTTACTACATTCCGACGTTTGACGTTTACTAGGACGTCGTTAAGCATTACTTAACGTCGTTGTAAATCTGATGCAACGTCGGTTATGTACTTTTGTATTCAATTTTTATATGACTTTTATATTTTATTCCTAATATTCGTAATAATTTCAAAAAAAATTCCATAAAATATACTTTCCATATTACATTACCCTAAGGTTTATGTGATCCATTGGTGGTCACAAAACAATATACATTTATTTAAAAATGTATAGGTTTATTTTAATTTTTTGACAATGTATATAAACATATTGTAAAAATGTGTTAAAATGAAATAAATGAAAATAAATCATAAAAATGTAAATTAATTCCCAAAATCCAATGTCTCATTCATCTTTACACGTCTCTTATATATAAACTACCGCCGTCTTGTTATAGCGGGAAACAAAACATCGACGACATTTCTCAAAAACGACATTTAAGGTTGATATACACGTCGGGTTCATTACAAACTGAAATCTACGAAAAAATTTGTAGAGACATACAATGTCAGTTATAGGTTAAATGCTGACATTGTATCGATAAACAACGTCATCATTAGAATAGTAATTGACGTTGTAAATAACTAAACACAGCGGTTATTACATTGCGACGTTTAATATTTCCTAGGACGTCGTTATGCATTACTTAACGTCGTTGTAAACTGATGCAACGTCGGTTATGTACTTTTGTATTCAATTTTTGTATGACATTTAATATTTTATTCCTAATATTCGTAATAATTTCAAAACAAATTCCATAAAATAAACTGACAACTACTATGCACTCATTGGAAGAATTTATCTCCCCTAAATCTTTAAAAAATTTAAATTTTGAAATGATTTTTATTTGTATTTAATTGCCAATATTCAAAAAATATTCATAAAAAATCAGAAAAATAAACTGATAAATTCTATGCACTCATTGAGACAATATCTATCCCCTACATGCCTGAAAATTTTAATTTTAGATTTCAAAATTAGAAGTGATAACAAAAGTCAAAATGATTTTGAGACAAAGCACAATAGTCATTATACTTTCCATTACATAACCCTAAGGTTTATGTGATCCATTGGTGGTCATAAAATTGAAAATTCTTTAAAATAGATTTAGGCTAATAATATAGAAGGCATTGTTGTAAGGAGTCCATAGCAATTTTCGATTCATTTTTCTCATACTTGTGTATTTTTTTTATAATTATTGTAAAATTTAGGGTTTAGGGTTTAGGTTTTATTGAAACGACGCCGGTTTGCTCTCGCTCTTTTTGGTCAATTAATACGCGCGTTTGAATCCCAGGAAAAGCACACCAAAGCTAATTTTTTAATTTTAGACGTTGGTTTTTGTATGGGCGACGTCAAAACATAATACAACGTCGTGAATTTAAAATAACCATTGTTATAAATATGAAATTAAACGACTACCGGGTTGTATTTACCGTTTTCTTTAATAAACGCGGTCCTTAGAAATTTTTGACCGGGATCTAAAATTTTCCGAATTTCCATTTAACCCTAAAGTATTTCCTTCTCTCTCTTCAACTTAAATTGGTCTTAAAGTTTTCGCTCTCTCTCAAAGCATTGGGTATTTTCTCTGAGCTATCTCTCAAAGCATTGGGTTTATTCTCAAAGCTCTCTCAAGCATTTGATATTTTCTCTCAGCTCTCTCTCAATATCCATGTAAGTATATTCTCTCAGCTCTCTCTCAATATTCTCTTATTATTAGTTTGTATATATTCTCTCAGCACTCTCTCAATATTCTCTTAGTTTGTATATTCTCTTAGATCTCTCTAAATCTTTTGTTAGTTTGTATATTCTCTCAGCTTTGGTTTCTTAATATGGGTTCTTTTATGCTTTGGGAGCTATGGGTTCTTGATTGGGAGCTATATATGGGTTCTTTTATGTTTTGATGTTTTCATTCTGTTAAGGGTTCTTTGAAATTGAATGGGGATGGAAGAATTAGGCTTTGGTTTTTTGTAAACCACGACGACGGTTGGTTTCACCAACCATCGTCTAAATTTTTATTATACGTCGGCTTTTTATTTACTACCGCCGTCGTTGTTAGTCGACCATAACCCAGCCTTGTTCTTCAAAAAGAATACAGATATCTTGTTGTTTGCTTAAAGACGACGGTAAATAGACATACCGTCGTCTGATTATTGTGCAATTTGTTTTCATTTTTCCCACTTTGTTCTCTTCTCTGTCAATATAGTAGTGTTTCATTGCTGGTCTTTTCACTTTATTATATGTATGATTTTATAGTGTGTGAGATGGATAAGTCATGGATGCATGCGGATAGAAGATCGAAGGCATAAGAGTTAGGTGTGGAAGGATTTTTGAATTTTGCCGTAGAAAATCTTTTAAATACAACTCATATTCATTGTCTATGTGTTAAATGTGGGAATATTAGATTGTTTGGAGTTGGAATTATAAGGGACCACTTATACTTTAATGGAATTGACCAAAGCTATAAGATTTGGACATGGCACGGAGAACCTTTGGAATGGACTACTAATGCTAGTAGAAATGTGGAAGAGGATGAGCAATGTGGGTTCAGTTTTGTTTCTGAAGAAGTAGGGATGGATGATAATGATTTAGGCGATATTGGATTTGATCCTTATGAGTTTGTCAATGTGATTGGGGATGGAGATCAACTCTTGTACCCTGGTAGCAGTAAGTACACAATGTTGTCGGCTTTGGTGAAGTTATATAATTTGAAAGCAAAACATGGGATGAGTGATGTTTGTTTTACAGAATTATTGATACTTCAAAGAGATGTGCTTCCAGAAGGAAATACACTACCTTCCTCTATGTACGAGGCCAAAAAGACATTGTCTGCTTTAGGGATGAGTTATGAAAAATCCACGCATGTCCCAATGACTGCATCTTGTATAGGAAGGATTATGAAGATTCAACTAATTGTCCTACTTGTGGTGTCTCAAGGTGGAAGGAAGGCAAAGATTCAATCTTGAAAGAGGGTGTGCCAGCGAAGGTGGTGTGGTATTTTCCTCCAATTCCAAGGTTTAAAAGGATGTTTCAATCACATAAGACAGTTAAGAGTTTGACTTGGCATGCTGCTAGAAAATCAGTTGACGGTCAAATGTCTCATCCAGCGGATTCCCCGTCTTGGAAACTTGTTGATGATAAATGGCCCGAGTTTGGTAAAGAGCCGAGAAACTTGAGATTGGCTCTCTCATATGATGGATTCAATCCCCACAGTTCTTTAAGTAGCAGATATAGTTGTTGGCCAGTTATTTTAGTTACATATAATCTCCCACCATGGCTATGCATGAAACGGAAGTTCATGATGTTGACCTCATTGATTTCCGGTCTTAAACAGCCTGAAATGATATAGACGTCTACTTAGAGCCGTTGATTGATGATTTAAAATCTCTGTGGGATGTGATTAGAGGAGTGTATGATGCACATATAGGAGAATACTTTACACTCAGAGGTGTATTATTGTGGACAGTTAATGATTTTCCTGCCTATGGGAACTTATCTGGTTGTGTTGTTAAAGGATATAAAGCTTGTCCAATATGCGGCGATGATACACTTAGTCACAGGTTGAAAAATGGCCACAAAATTTGTTACATTAGGCATAGAAAATGGTTATCAATCAATCATCTATATCGGAGGCAGCGTGCAGCTTTTAATGAGAAACCTGAATATGGCACACCTCCAGAGCCATTAAACAGAGAAGAAGTGTTGCACATTATTGAAGATATTAATTACATATAGGGCTCGAAAAATGGGGGAAGTGTTGGTAAGAATGATGGTGACAGAGTTTGTTGGAAGAAGAAATCAAAATTCTTTGATCTCGAGTATTGGAAATACCTTCATGTAAGGCATGTCCTAGATGTTATGCATATTGAGAAGAATGTTTGTGACAATATCATTGGTACATTGCTGGAGATCCCTGGAAAAAATAAAGATGGGATTGCTGCTCGGTTAGATTTATTGAACATGGGGGTCAAAACTGATTTGCAACCCAAGTATGGACAAAGGCGTACTCGCTTGCCTCCAGGGCTTTGGAATTTGTCAAGAGCAGAGAAGAGAGCGGTTTGCAATTCTTTCTATGGTATGAATGTCCCTGAAGGTTATTGTTCAAATATAAAAAATCTTGTATCTTTAAAAGATTCAAGATTTCTTGGACTTAAATCTTATGATTGTCATACCTTGATGCAACAATTGCTCCCTGTGGCAATTCATTCTGTTTTGGAGAAGCCTGCAAGGTATGCAATAACTCGATTGTGCTTCTTCTTTAATGCTACATGTGCAAAGACGGTGGATGTTTCCAAGCTAGATAAGTTGGAAGAAGATGTAGTAGTCACTTTGTGTTTGCTTGAGAAGTACTTTCCCCCTTCATTCTTTGATATCATGGTTCATCTAGTAGTACATCTTGTCAGAGAAGTTTGTTTATTTGGCCCAATATATTTTAGATGGATGTATCCGTTTGAAAGGTATATAAAAGTGCTAAAAGGGTATGTTCAGAACCGTATCATCCGTATATAGTGAAGAAGTCAGTAGAGTTTTGCACCAAGCATTTATCCGGGTTAATACAGTTGGAGTGCCTTCAAGCCAGAAGATGGGAGTTTCAAGCCACTATCAGGTTGCACAAGTAAGCTTAGTTGATCGGGACTTGTTAAACTAGGCAGATTTATATGTCTTGGAGAATACGGAGGAAGTCCTGCCTTATATCGAGTACGTATGACTTTTATTTTTCATATGGAGCCATTTTAAACATTATTATTCCTTATGTTTATCTTATATACAAGGAATCATAATGCTTGATTTTTTGGTGTCAATGTAGGGAACATATGATCCACATCAAGACCACTTATCCAAAATTTAGAAAAAGAACAAAGTGGCTGCAAGATAAGCACAATAACACTTTCATTCAATGGCTTCACTTTAAGGTATATATGTTATTGAATGACATGCTCAACTTTTAATTTTCTTCCATTCTATATGTTAGATTGAATTAAGGTATATATGATTAATTTGCAGGTTCAAAGTGAACTTAATGAGGAAGAGCATAATGGCTTATCAGAAAATTTGAGGTGGCTAGCAACTGGTCCAAGCATGGCAGTGCCATCATATAGGAGCTATCTTATTAATGGTGTTAAATTTAACACCAAGGCACAAGATGATGTGCGAACTGTCCAAAATAGTGGAGTTTATTTACTTGCACATACTATGCAAGTTGCTAGTGCCAAGGATAAAAACCCTATTGTCTCCAATATGAGTTTTTATGGTGTTATTCAAGAAATTTGGGACCTTGGCTACCAAAAGTTTAGAATCCCAGTCTTGAGGTGTGATTGGATAGATAATACTTCGGGCCTTGTAGTCGACGAACTTGGATTTACCCTTGTAGATCTGAGTAAAATTGGACATAGGAATGACCAATTTGTTATGGCTTCTCAAGTCAAACAAGTATTTTATGTCCCAATGCATCGTGGTTGGTCGGTAGTGTTATCAATGCCTAATAGAGAATATAATGATGTTATTGGTGATTATGTGCTAGGTGATACTAGAATTGAGTGTGAGCCATTTACTAGAGGGATACCAAATGTTGACACATTTGATGACCTAGTGGGTGAGTTTGGGAATGAAAATATTAGAGATGGGTGTGAAGATATATGGATTGATTGATTGTTGTAATGTATGACCTTAGTTATTCAGTTAATTGTATGATATTAATTAATAATTCTGTACAACATTTTAATTCTTATCACATGTTCATTATGCAGGCTTTGGGCAAGACAAATCAAAAATTAAAAAGTCAAGCAAAGCTGTAAAGTACGACGGTCAGGATAAAATTGGAAACACAGACGCCTAAGATAAAAACAACGCTGGTTTCAAAAGGCAACATCAGAAACAAAAAACTTACATCTAAAAAAAAAAGACGGTTTGCTTAAAATAAACCGTCCTCTAAACCTCAAAATAAAGGCCTTTCGTTCCATTAACTGTCGTGAAAGATGTTCTGCACGCTTGCTAGTCTATAACAACGACGTCTCCGTGCATACATACGTCACGGCAGGTCAAACAAGCGACTTTTAAAAGGACAACCACGTCATTATGTAATAAGAACTGACGTGGTAAGTAATTACAACGTCAAGCAGGTGGATCCCTAGACGTAGTGAAGTAATTAACCACGTCCTTTATTTTAAAGAAACAGACGTTGAATCTATAATCCATGTTGGTTATATTTTTATCCACGCCTTAAATATTATTTATAACGTCAGCCCTTGACATAATCCGACGTGGGGGAGAGTTTTGTACGTCGATATTGAGTAATATTCTGTCATTTTAAATATTTTAGACGTTGGTTATTTAGAAAAAGTGACGTCTACCTCAGTTAAAGGGCCTTCTTTATTCTATTTAAACGACGAATCTCGAAAAAAACAGACGTGTTAACGAGTTAACACGATGGTTTGTATTATAGTTCGCGACGTGGATAAATACATAAGCGCCGATGATGCCCGTGCAGTATGAGTTATTTTATTTTACGGTGGTTATTGAAAGACAAATGACATATAATACACTTTAAACGTCTGTTGGTTTGTTTGTACGTCGTTGTTTATGGTTCACACGTCAGTTTCTTTTTATTTTATAACATAGGAAATATTAACCACGACGGTTTCTAGCTTATCCAAGTCTTTTTCCCTTCATTTAGAGACGTGGATAATTATCTGTACGTCGATTCTTCTTTGGATCATGACATGTAACAGTCTTTAGACGTCTCTTCTTTCATAAAACCGTCGTCTAATGTTGTCGGAGATTTCATTTTAGGCTAATTATATAGTAATTACATGTCGGTTAGTAATAAATATGGACGTTGAATTCCTAAACAATGTCGGTTATTAATCGTCGTTGTTGATTGTACAAAAGATGGCGGTCGATTTCACGACGGTTGGAAAACCTTCTACACGATGGTTGTTTCCTGTCGTCTATTTCGATTTTTGTAGTAGTGTCAACTTCTGAACAAAATTGAAAGTTGAATCAGATTTACAAAAACGGGCGAGCTCGGGCTGGACCCTGCTGGCTTGTTTCTTTTGTCTTGATCATGGATGGCGTAGGCGTGCCACTATTGGGTATGAGACTAGCCTAATAGACCTGGTATATGTAGTGTAGGATATTGATTTATTGGATTCGCGCTTGTTCCGGACTTCTGCTCAACCCATTGTGCTCCAAGGGGACTACTAGCTTGGATAAGTTCTTCTCTATGCCTTAATCAAGAGGACTTCAATATTCTTTCATTCGTGCGTTATCAGTTCAATAGATACGAACAAACCAGAGGGAAACCAGCGTTGTAGTTAATGTTACCCGATTTGGATAAAGAAACCTAACTTAAACTTGAAATGACCCTAGATTGGGTCAAGATTTCAGTCGATTCGAGCCCAGTGATATAGTTCGGGCCCAAACAAGCCCTTACTTTTGGACTAATAGAGCTCTATTTGGGCCTAAACCTTGGGTCCAAATAATAGGCTTGGATAATATAAACGCGGGAAAGTAAATTATTCTTATAAAATATATATAAAGTAGTTAAATAGCATATAATAACTAAGACAAATTTCAGAGAGTGGGGAGGTTTCAGACGTTAAAGATCTCTTTATCCAATTTTAACTTGATAGCAAAGAAAAGATAAAAGCCATAGATTTCTTCATGTAACTGATTCAAGACACCAATTACAATATAGGAGAAACTGGAGATTTCTCTATCCAGTTTGAGTAATGCATATGTCTATAACAATTCAAACTGATTATTTAAAAGAAATCATACCATGAGGATGATAGAGGGACAAAAGATAAACGCAGGAGTGGTCAGTTGGTTATATACTAACTCAGCTTATTTGAAAGGATCTTGAGTTTTTTCAAGTGTTTTCAAGACATTACGTCTGGTTTTTGGAGAGAGAGAGTCCTCTTCTGCTATTGTGGAGCCTTTATACTTATAAGCAAGAATTCCTAATGATGAAAGCTGAAAGAGGATATTTGGCTGCTATCCAGTAGTCAGTGTTGGTCTGCCTTCCTAAACCAGTTTATATATGAGAGGACGGAATGCCACCGACAAAACTACACGGTCATACGAGATTTTTTTACCTAAGTCCTTTATAGCTGGAAATCTAGCTGGTAATCGGTTTTTTCGCCTTGGTGGCTATTATCCAGCCCCTTTTCATGTTGGGAGATAAGACGGTCAAGTCGCCATTAATGGTGACAATCCTTCTTTAGAGCCTCATGTGGGTTGATGTGCAACGGCTACTAATTTTCTTAACTTTAGTGTGGATCAAAGTTAAGGCCCCTTGGCATTGTGGCCTCTACTAAATTTTTACCCACTGTTGGCTCAAAATGAAAAAGGTTCTTTTGTCTTTTCTAAAGAAAAGATATTGAAAGATATTGGGCCTAGGCTTAATAAATATTTTTATGAGAATTAAACCATTTCTGGCCGATTTTCCAAATATCGTACAAACATTGCCCCTAGTTTCGATGGGCTCGGGTAAAGTTTATTGAAAGTAAATACTTCATATCCTTTGCGATGTCAAATCATACACAAAAAGAATATTTTCGAAAGTAACGCACCAAACTAATAGAAGCAAATGTTACATCCACGTCTAGCATCAATTTCGGCCTGCTCGGTACAGATGTAAAAACCTCCCAACTTCTATTCTTTCAACTTCCTTTTTCTAAGCAAAATCAAGCAAAGTTTCTTCTGCACTGTTCTGCTGAAATTTCTAAAATTTTCTCAAGCTTCTTGTCATTTTCTATATAATGAGGCCAAAGAAATTGAAAGCTCCAAAGGTCTTTCTTTGACGCACCTAATTTGGTTTACGAGCTAGGCGCTTGTAGCATGCCAAGGAGTTTCAGCGCAGCGAAGAACAAAGGGGGAGTTCGCTAAGATTGTACTATCTGTTGGAAAATTGGCTCACCTAAGGATACAAGGATCGGGAAAGCGATTCTTTGGGAACTTACACCAGATAATTTTAAGTGGAAGGAAGAAATTGAATCGTGCAAAGCGATCGGTCGCTGTTCTTAGCGACCAATCGCCTAGGATAGATTTGAATATGTTCCAAAGCGATCGCTTGCCAGGAACCGATGACGGTTGCTCAATAGAGTGCTTGATTTCCACCCGTTTTCAAGTACTCTTTTCATGTGTTATCGCTTTCAACTTGTTTCAAGGACTGTTTTGGGTCACTTTTGAGCCAAATAAAGGTTGGCAAGCTGCTAGAAAGGTGAGATAGCATTTATGGGTGATTGTTGGATTGTTTCAAAGTGTGCCTACCTTTGGCTCCATAAAGGATGGCTGATGTGAAGGCATCAATGACTTGCCCAAGCTATGGTCTATGATGGGTGACTAAAGCCACAATTGCAGGGGAAGCCACAATTGAAGGGATAGAAGCTATGGGATCTGGTGAACCAAAAGAAGATACTCAGCAAGGATGTTGTGTTTGATGAAAAGATCATGCCTATAAAAAAAAAGTCAAGAATTCAAAGGCAAAGGAGGATGTTGTTCAGAAAGAAACAACCATGGAAGTTCCACTCAAGAAAGTGTTCAGGGAAACTTCAAAAGAACCGCCAACTGAAGACGTTCAGGAGGAGGTGGAGTCTGATAGTGAGGAGGAAGATGCTGGGCAACAACAACAACAAACTCAAGAAGAAGAAGAGGCTCAAGAGCAGGTGGATCCTTCATTTATAGCTCGGTCCAGGCCCAGGAGAACCATCAACCACCTCAAAGGTTTGGATGGGACAAGGACGCAGTTCACTATGCCTTAAATGCTAGTGAAGAAGAACCATCCACGTTCCAAGAGGCTGTTGAGAACAAGGAACGGGAAAGTTGGATGGAAGCTATGATGGAAGGGATGGAATCTCTACACCAAAACTCAGTTTGGGACTTAGTTCCTAAACCAAAAGATCGCAAGGTTATTGGCTACAAATAGGTGTTTAGGAAGAAAGAAGAAATGCATGGAAAGGGAGCCACCATATTCAAAGCTCGGTTGGTGGCCAAAGGATACTTGTAAAAGAAGGGAATTGATTATGATGAAATTTTCTATCCGGTGGTGAAACACACTTCTATATGACTACTACTCTCCATAATAGCACAAGAGGACATGGAGGTGGAGCAAATGGATGTGAAGACTGCTTTCCTCCATGGGGAGTTGGAGGAAGACTTCTACTTCTTTATGTTGATGGCATGCTAATTGCATGTAAAGACATGTCGAAGATCCAGAAATTGAAGACATTGCTTAGGAGGGAGTTTGACATGAAGGATCTTGCTTCTGCACAAAAGATCATAGGAATGGAGATAAAGAGAGACAGAAATGCAGGCAAGCTATGGTTGTCACAAAGTAAGTACTTACATTTCCAAAGTACTTGAAAAATTCAATGTGATGGATTGCAAGCCTGTGTTTACTCCTTTGGTTAAGTGCGCCGGAATGTCCTTCTACGAATGAGGAGAAGGAAGAAATGAGCAAAGTTCCATATGCAAGCTTGGTAAGGTGTCTCATGTATGCAATGGTCTGCACAAGCCCTAACTTAGCCCAAGCCGTAAGTGTGGTGTCAAGGTACATGGCGAATCCAGGCAAATAACATTGGACAGCCGAAAAATGGATTCTCAGGTACTTGAAGGGCACCAAGAAGTTTGGGATATTGTTCGAAAGAAAACAAGGAAAGGCATGTGTGTTGGGTTATGTGGACTTAGATTATGCAAGAGATCTAGACAAGAGGAGATCCGCCACAGGATATGTCTTCACTTGTGGTGGAGGACCGATTAGTTGGAGAGCAGTGCTACAATAGGTTAGTGCCTTGTCAACTACAAAAGCAGAGTATATGGCACTAATGAAAGCTTAAAAAAAAAAGGTATGGCTGAAGAGATTGGCAAAGGAATTCGGGATAGCCCAAGACTTCGTAGTGATACAAAGTGACAGTCAAAGTGTTATATGCTTAGTAAAGAATCAAGTGTTCCATGGAAGATCCAAACGCGTTGATGTATGATACCACCGAATAAGGGATTGGGTAAATGACAGAGACATCACGATAAGGAAGGTTCATACAACGGAGAATGCTACAAATTGTCTAACAAAGCTCCACAACAGCAAAGTTCAAACATTGTTTGCTTAATCTTCTTCCATGCTAAAGATTGAGGTGGAGTTCTTGAGAGTTATCAGGACAATTCTTAAGACATTACAGATGTCCTGGAAGGAAATGATTTCCACAAGGAGTCTTAGGCTCGCCAAGGTGGAGATTGTTGGAAAATTGGCTCATCTAAGGATACAATAGACTGGGGAAAGCGACCACTCACTGGGAACTTGTGACCGGTCATTTTGAAGTGGAAGGAAGAAATTAAATCAATGCAAAAAAGCGACCGGTCACGGTTCTTGGTGACTGTCGCTCTAGGACAGATTTGAATCGGTAAAAGCGACCCGGTTGCTAGAGATTGAGCAAAGAGACTGTCGCCAAGAACTAGCGACCGGTCTCTCCAGAGAGTTGTTTGATTTACGCTTTTTCAAGTACTCTTTTCATGTGTTATCGCTTTCCACTTGTTTCAAGGACTGTTTTGGGTCACTTCTGAGCTAAATAAAGGTTGGCAAGTTGCTGGAAATGTGAGATAACATTTATGGGTGATTGTTGGCTTGCTTCAAAATGTGCCTACCTTTGGCTCTAGAAAGGGTGGCTGATGTGAAGACATAGAATAACTATTGTGTAGGCATCAATAACTTGCCTAAGCTATGGTCTATGATGGGTG
Organism: Prunus mume; assembly: GCF_029339155.1. NCBI lineage: Eukaryota > Viridiplantae > Streptophyta > Magnoliopsida > Rosales > Rosaceae > Prunus > Prunus mume. The sequence goes on from NW_028296560.1 coordinate 58,189, forward strand.
ACTAAAGCCACAATTGCAGGGGAAGCTGCAACCTTTTTCTCAAGTCCAAAGGCTTGTGCATAAAAGGCAAGATGAGGCAAGACAACAAGTAGAGAGGTGAAGTAACTGGGAGCTAGAGAGTGCAAAGAATCCAAGAGAAAGAGAGTCTTTCAAGTGTATCAAGCGTTGTGCAAAGAGTGTGAGAGAAACAGATTGTGAGGGTAGTTTTCTAAGGGGGTTTCCTTTTGTGAACCAAAGTTGTAACCTATCTTCATTGCAGAGATTTCTCAAGGGGATCACCAAAGAGGATGTAGGCAAATTGCTGAACCTCTATAAACTCTAGTGTCATTTGTGCTTGGTTAATTTTCTCTGTGTGTGTGTGAGACTCATCCATCATTGAGTTTGTCCAAAGTCCATCAACAACAAGGTCTAAAGGGGAGTGAGTTAGTTCCTAATTCACAACACTATCCCTTTCCCTTAAGCTTGAGAGGTCTTCTCAAGACTCTATTTTTAGGTCCTCATTATCATCAGGCCAAACCAGAAAGTTTACAGGCCTTAGACACACAGCTGGTCTGAGCACCATTTCCTTATGGTATGGAAGCCATAAACTGGGGAACCATGGAAGCGAATTTGGAGAGGTTGGGCTCGAACCCTGAAGTGCCGATCACCAAGGATTATCTCTCTTAGGCTGGTCGGGTAGACGAAATGATGCCTATGTATAAGGAAAAATGGATGCATAATGGGATCTTTTATGCCATTATGTTGTCGAAGCATCAAATTGATTTGAATGATCCTTTATTGGGCCTCGCTTTATGTTATTAGGATAGTACCTCCAATAGTTTTGTCTTCAGACCTGGTCCCAGGACCCCTACCCTTGTAGACATTGCTACCTTCTTTAGCTTTATGCCTTGTAGCATGAGCATAGATGTTTTGGGGGATTACGAGTTGAAGAATCGTAGAATCGAGACCTTGTTGAAGGCTGGCAGAACAAAGATCGTGCGTCAGAGAACCTATTCTAGGTTCATGATGTCTTACCAAGGGATGACTGATCGTGATCAAGAACACATGATGATCTTGCTTTTCTGGCTAAACAAGTTTATCTTCCCCAATGATGATGGAGGGGTGAAACCGGAGTATATGCATCTAGCGGACTCTCTTCACAATGAAGTAGGTGTGGCCACGAGCCCTTTTATGTTAGCCTCTCTCTATCACTGCCTTCATCAAATTAGTATCAATCCACAGTACCTTAATGTTTGTGGTCCAATCTGGATGGTCCATATGTGGTTGGAATGGTATTTCCCCGATCTTGGGAACGAAGCACTAGAATTTCTTAAGGACGACGTCCCAGCAGACGTCCCAACCATTGCTTTGGCTATTAGCTCCAAGAGGCTTGTGATCCAACTCCTCTCTGCCCCAGCCTTCCACGATTTCTAGGAGAACAGGCTGTTCTAGTTGCTCCCAGAATCACCAAACTCTTCTATACCTCAACCTACAAAGATTGTCCTTTTACCTGGTTAATGACTGAGCAGGAAGAAGCGTCCATGCTGAGGAGGTTGAAGTGTCTTCAACAGATGGAGGTGATAGATTGAAGCATCCTCAGGGTACAAGATCCTAACAATCTGGATTATTTTTGGTGGTTATTAGAAACTGTCTCGGGTGAATCAAGTGGACCTAAGGATGTTGGTAAGGTTTTTGCCAGAGTTTTGATTCCTTCTCTTGTGAATGAGGCTGATTCTATTTCTTTATCAACAGATCAAAGAATTTCTCCGGTTTCTAATGGGGATCCGTTAAAGAGGAAGAAACAGAAAGAACTTCAGTCCTTCCACTTCCTTCTCAACCTTATGGGCCTCTGCTCCCTTAGCTTCAGATGTTGATCCTGAATCGACCCTAGTAGAAGGCAAAATTCTATTTTACAGCCTATTCTTGAATTTTTCAGAGGTGGTTTTTGTGAATTAACTTGTACGTTTGTAATCCTAGAAACCCATGAGAAGAGACTGTTGAGGCCCAAAATATTCACGGTTCGGCCCAAATAAATTATCGGCCCAATGCGATGCTTTACCAATAAGAAACCCGATTTGGGCATGCGAAAGTTCATCATATGCGCTTGCACACATGCCACGCCAAACGACAGGCCACGCTAAGCAAGGAATTATCATTCCGCACCTAATCACGCCACAAGCTTAAGTGGGCCCCAAGCCACTCAAATACCCGGGGCTTGCTTGAGTGGGTTGTGGTATGGATGGTAATAAATTGTCATGAGGCCCATTGATGGACCAAGAAGTGGAGGTTCCGGGTTACTTGGGAGCCTCGGAACCCAAGCCCATTTCTTAGGCCCAAACATGTGGGTGAGCACAAAAGAGAAAGTAGCCCAACCAAAATAGCCCATTACTCCAACCAAAATAGCCCATCACTTCAACCAAACTAGCCCAATATTTGATGAAGTTAGCCCATGTACTTGATAAACCAACTTATTGTCATAGAAGGCTCAAGCAACCCAAAAAAATATATCTGCAAATCTTTAGCACCTAGCTGAAAACAAAAGCCACGTTGAAAGCCAAAATATCCATGTGTGAAAGCTGCTGGAAAGCTCCAACACATGGGAGAAACAAGTTTCAAGCAAAAACTTCCAAATGACCAAGGTATATTGGAGCGCAGATCACCATTTGAACCAGCATGCATACCCATTCCTTCCCTCATCAGACCTAGCCTTGGAAAAGGAGAGAAAAGAAGGAAGAAAGATGGCTGAAAATAGAAGTCTGAAACAGCCCTCAGGAAAGAGGGCTTTGAGCTCCCAAAAATCCCTGATTTTATGCAAATGGGTAGAGTGGATTTCACCAAAGAAGGATGATTGAAGAGATGAAGGGAGAAAGGAAGGAAAAGCTTAGCCCAAATGGGTAGAAGCCATTAGGTTTTCTTGGAAAATATCAGCTTCCAGCGGCTATAAATTAGGGCCTCTTCTACCCAACAAAAATCATCCACAACTAGAGAGCAAGCTTCCTCTCATACTTGCAAAAACCAGGTAATTTAATCGCTCATCTTCCTCCATTTTCTTCTTCTGACAAGCTGCCAGAAGAACATAGTTCTTCCCTTTTCTCTTCCTAGCCACATATGCTTGAAAACCTCTTCTTCCTCACCTTAAACACTCCCTTTTCTCCCTAGGAAGCCATATTTCCTTTTTGGTGCTCAACTCATGCTAATTTTGCTCCTATGCCACAAGCCCCTCATGCCAAACTCAAAAGTTTATCTGTAAGCATGAAGAAATTACCTGTAAGCTGCCATTATTTTGGTTGGTGAAGATAACCAAAATACTTCCTAAGGCTCAACTGCTTTTTCGAGGTATTTTGGGGCTGAATTTTTAACTCAGGCTCAAGGGCAATTCTTCCATTTTGCCCTTTACGGCAAACAGTCCGTAGTAGCCGGAAGAAAAAGCCCTACAGAGACCAAGAGTGGACTCACCCTTTGGGGAGAAAGGGATGCCTGAAACGACTACTACACCAGTGACTCAGGTTTACCTCAAATCCTTGCTTAATTTTTTGATAATTTTCCTTTCTCTGACACTAAGCATCCATTTTCTACAAAGGCCAGAGAAAGAGATAGTCTCTAAACCTTCTACCATTGATAGAAGGTTAGAATATGTTGTTTTGAAGGGAAGATCATAATGGTGGAAGATAGAGAAGCTTTTCCACCTTTTGAGCCTCAGTTGGGCCCGAACATAGATATAGAGGGGTGTTGTTAAGAGGATGCTTCCGGAGATTCAAGAGCCGAGTGGTCATGTTAACTCAGTTCCCAGTGTCCTCACGTGCTTGTTAATCTTACAAGCACAGAAGGCAAGAGGATTCTTGAAGATCTGAGATAGCTTGATGAAGCGCTTGGCGTTGTAATGGAAAAGCTTAACCTCTCATGCACATTGACCCTCAGACTTAATCTTGATCGGAGACTCAATCTATTTTGAGTGAGGCTCGGCTGAAGCTTGCGACATGCCGACGTGGCGAGCAATACACTCTTGTACTTCTCCCTTGTCTGCTTGCTCGTGCTCAACCTGCATGGCACCTTTTGAATTCCCTATGGGTGTGTTGATCCATCATTCTCTCTTCACCTTACAGTGTAAGGCCAAGGTCTTGGAGCAAGTCAATCTGGTTGAGGAGCTCTCCAACCAAGTTGTTTTGGTAGTCCACTCTTTGAGCCAATTGGTTAACTCTAAGACTAAGGCTTGCTTGACTTCGTGGATAAGGAGGAAATAATTGTGTGGAGCCCAATTGCACATGGGCTAGTGTTTTATTAGAGGAGTATGCGGGAGCATACGTCAAACATGGAGGAAAAGGGGGAAAAAGAAGCACTTGCTCCACGATTAGGTCGTAGGTGGTGGCACCGAAATAGCAGTGCCAGGAGAATCCATCTTGGATTGTGATGGCTGCTATAAGGTGAACATTGTTGGACCATGCGATGAAGGCTTACGAGGCAAGGTTGTCCTGAGCACAGAGTCGTGCGGTTGCTAGGCTGTGGGGTGTAGCAGCTGAGAGGTAAATACGGTCATGGGGCCATGAAGAAAGTTGCTTCCAGTGCAGTGTGGCTGCAAGGCAATGCTGGCCACGGGGCCATGACGTGGCACGGCAGCGGGCGCTAGATCGTGGTCTCGCCGCAGGCCGAGAAGGAAGATGGTGGCTGGAACCATGGCGGAAGCCAAGGTGCCACTAGGGTATTGGGCAGCGACCTCGGCAGTGGAAAAAGGTGGTTGTTGTGATGCCGTGACGCTGTGGAGGTTCGGATCCATCGCAAATTGAATTGTCACGACAACCTTGCTGCTCGTGCACTTGTTTCCAACTATGGTTGTTTGGAAGGGTTCGGTTGAGTGATGAAAAGGAGGAAACATATTCCTTTAATTCAAGAGCATGCAGTTGAGTATAACTTGTGCTCTTAATGAACGCACCAAAAGGTTTGTTCAAATTTCTCATGGAAGAATATTCGCGTGTAGATCCTTCACCCTTTGAGCTTCGTTCTCTCTCTTTCTCAGTTTATGTGAAATAAATAGGAGTGAAAGACCATGCTCGGGGGTTGTTGGACAAAAGCCCTTCAATGCCTAAGTTATTTCAATTGGATCTTTGAGAAAAGATGAGGCAATAGCTAAATTGGACGGAATTTTCTCTCATGGGGTGAGCCAGGTGCCCAGAGCCGTGTGTGGTTGCACTTAGCTGTGTGGGAGAGATGAGAGAGGGAGTGGGCGTAGCTAGGTGTGGTTGACGGCTAGAGAGAGAAAGGTTTTCACAGGATTTTTGGAATTGCCTCATGTGTTGAATGTGGCTATGTATCTATAGGGCCCTAACCATCTAGGGTTTTTCAAAGAATAATTTCTATTTGGAAGGAAGATATTCGTTCCCTTAAATGGAGAGATTGAGTCAATTAGGGATTTTGATAAGGATTAAATCCCTATTTGATGATAATATCCCCAAAATAAAATAATATCCCAAATTGCCCAAATAAAGATAATATCTCATATTTAAGATAAGGGAGATTCTCCAATACTTATTTTATGTTAAGGATTGGTTACAGGCTTCTAATCTTGGCTGCGAATTACATTCATTAAATGTGTTGGTAGTCTCTTAGATGCAATTCAACAGCCGAGATTAGAAGTATATATGTAACTAATCCTTAACATAAATACTTACTGGAGAATCTCCCTTAAGATAATATTCCTATTTTTGGTCTCAATTAATTGGCCAAATAAATGGGTCCAATTACTGACCTAGGTGATACTCTTCTTGCCCACACGGCGCTTTGTGATTGGAAGCTGGAATATTTGCTCCCACAATACATACTTGCATAGTGTGTGTGTGTGTGTGTGTGTGTGTGAAAAACAAAATAACTGGTTTCCGAAAAGTGGAAAACTTTGGCAAACGCTGCTTCTAATGAGAGCAACAATTTTGGATTCCTATTAAAGTTATTTACTAAACCATATGAAATTGGGGTAAGTGTGGTACTAATTACTAAAATTTCCTCGTTGTTGGGTTAAAGTAGATGACAATTTTGGAATTTTAAAAATTGTGTGAGGTTATAATGGATAAGAAAGATGAATTCATAATGAGTTAGTTCTCCAAGAAATAGAATACTACCTCCCACCTAATAATTGAATTCCTCTAAAACCACGAATTCAATTCCTAATTTTATGCGGGCCCCACTTACTTTTTAATTCCTTAATGTGAAGTAAACCCAAGAATCCTTTGTATGTGGAATTCAATTCCTAATGAGAATTCCAAATCCTGATTAGTAAACACACCATAAAAGATTTGTTTTTGGAGTGCTTTTGAAAGAGCTAAAAGTACTTTTGACATGGTGGATAGAAAAATTTAGAAGAACGTTTGAATCATAGAAGTACTTTTTGGAAAAACATTTTTAGTGAGCACAATCCTAGGTACTTTTTCATGAAGTATTTGGATTTCTTATGAAAAAATTTCAACTTTTTTTATTTATTATAATAAATGCGCTTTTGTTAAAAGCGTGTCCCAAATGAACCCTAAAGTCATGGTATAAAAGATGCTTTTGTCAAAGACGCGTGCCAAACGAATCCTGAAGTCAAGGTCTTTGTGCGTTTCACAACCACCTTCCTTTAGAGCCTTTCCATCCATGAGCCCAGCCCGAGGCTAGGGGGAAAAAAAAATTGCATCCAAATCCAGAGCAGCCGGGCTCGGGGTGTGGGACCCACCACCGGGCCTGGCCCGGCAAGCAACTCCTACCCGAGGTCCAAAACGCGGGGTGACGCTATGTCGACGCCGATCGCCGTAATGACGGCGCTAACGGTAAAAATTTGAAAAAGCTGGCCGCGTATTGACGCCAGCGACGCAGCCCAACGGCTGAAGCCACGTGGCACGCCCTGACGCTCGATTTGATTCCATGACCTTCATCCAACGGTGGCGATTTTCCAAAGAATAAAATTATGAAAAATCGAAATTTAAAAAAAAAAATACTAAAAAATACTTTAAAATTCTGATTTTTTTTCTATAAATACTTATAAATACCCTTCACTTTCAACACCAATTCTCATACATTTTATTCTACTTCTACAATTACTCAACATTTTTTCACTCTTCACTTAACATTTTCATCTCTTTCACCTTGTATTTTTATTTCTTATTTTTATGGCTTCTTCTATTGAAACCGGAGGGGCATGGAGCACCATGGAAGATGTTTCTTTGTGTGAGGCTTGGCTCTGAGTTTGTCATTATCCCGTGACAGGCAATGAGATGAAATTTTTCCATATGTGGAAAAAAATTCATGCCGAATTTTGGGAAAAAATTCGGAGTCGCCTCAGACGGAAATGGCATTGTCGAGTAGGTGGAAACTTCTCAACAAAGAGATGGCAAAATGGAGAGATGCCTTAGCAAAAGCGATGAACTTGTATAGAAGTGGGGAAAATCGTACTAACGAGGTAAGTATTTTGTAATTTTCGTTTTATTAAGTTTAATGTCCTAATATATATATGTTGTTAACATTTATTGCATTTTCAATATTTTGTTAATATTTCTTGCATTTCAAATATTTTGTTAATATTTCTTGCATTTTCAATATGTTGTTAATATTTCTTGCATTTCCAATTGTTTCTTCATATTTCTTGCATTTTCAATATGTTGTTAATATTTATTGCATTTCCAATTGTTTCTTCATATTTCTTGCACTTCCAATTTTTTTGTAAGGTTAATTGCATTTCCATTATTTTTATTTTGTTACTTGCATATCCACATTTTAAATATTTATTGCATTGCCATTTTTTTGTTAAATAGCTCATTCAAGCACAGATGTGGTTCGGTGCAACCGGGGGTGGCAAAAAAAGTTTCACCCATCATGAATGTTGGGAGGTGGTGAAATATTGTAAACGCTTCATAATTATTCCCACGGGTCCCGACGTTGTGTTAAACGAGACGCCTCTCCGTGATTCAACGACATCGGATTCACCTCTCGATTCCCCTATGAGTGAAGACTCACCCATCCAAAAGGAACCGAGGCCCATTGGCCGAAAGGCTGCGAAGGCAAAGAAAGCGGGTAATTCAAGCAATTTTAATTCAAAGTTTTTGGAGGAAATTGCAAGGCAAAACACCATAAGAATTGAAATGGAGCAGAAACGCCAAGATATGGAGGTGGCAATTCAAGCCGAGTGTGCACGAGAAAAGGAGTATTTGCGCAAAAAAGATATGCAGAAGATGGATCGGGAAACCATGGCAATGGATACAAGTCATATGTCCCCCGAAACAAAACAATATTGGAAGCTAGAACGGAGGGATGTTATGAGAAGAAGACTTTTCCAGGATGATGGGCCTAGCAACACGGATTGGTTAAATGATCAAAACCATTAAATTAGTTGGCATACCTTTTATGTATTTTTATTTTTCATGTTTTCTATTAAAGTTGGTGTACTTCATGTATTTTATTTTAGTAGTAGTAATTCTTAATGACTTGTATTGGATTTCTTTATTTAATAAACAAAGCATTCAATAAAAGACCATTTTATTCAACATATTCCATACATCAAACAAAACATAATTAAAATGAAAAAAAAACTACAAACAAGGCACAATAATAAATAAAAAAACAACACAACCAAACCATAAGCAATAGTAAACAACACAACCAAACCATAAGTAAATAAAACATAACCAAAGCATCTATGCTCCATCATTCATCTTCATTCCCTTTCAGCCCATATATGCTCTATCAAGTCAAGTTGACGGCTTTCATGAATATACGAAGATTGCATCTCTGTATATCGATCTATCATCGGTCATCATACGATCGTCCCTCACCAACGGTTCCGGCTCAAACGGTTCTCTATTTGGCCCTATGGGCCTTTCATAAATCCGGCCAAGGCCGTGTTTATTGATCCGTTCATAGACCTCTCCAGCATCATAATCGTACTCATCCTCCACAATCATATTATGGAGGATGATGCAAGTCATCATAATGCTTCGGAGGATCTCCTCATCAAACATACGGGCCGCACCGCGAACAATCAACCATCGAGCTTGAAGGATGCCAAAACACCTTTCGACATCTTTCCTGTATCCTTCTTGATAGGTAGCAAATAATTTTTGCTTATGGGATCGGGGATTCGGAATGGATTTGACAAATGTGGTCCACCTTGGGTAGATACCGTCAGCTAGATAATACCCCGTCTGGTAGACTGTATTGTTGACTTGATAGGTAATATTGGGGCCTTGGCCGCTCAAAACATCGTTGAAGACCGGAGATTGACCCAGGACGTTGAGGTCATTTTGGGCTCCGGCAACTCCGAAGAAAGCATGCCAAACCCATGTGTCGGCCAAGCAAAGCGACTTCAGGATGATACTTTTTGTGCCTTTTCTATTTCCGTAATCACCTTGCCAGGCAGTTGGGCAATTCTTCCATTGCCAATGCATGCAGTCGATGCTACCAATCATTCCTGAAAATCCTCGAGCTTCGGCTTTTTGTAGAAGCCGTTGGAGGTCCCTGGGAGTAGGTCTACGCAGGTAGTCCCTAGTGTACAGATTTTCAACTGCATCACAAAATCTTACCAAAGCCTCCAACGTAGTGGACTTCCCCATTCGGGCAACCTCATCCACCTGATCAGCAGATGCTCCATACGCCAACATTCGTATAACAGCTGTAAGCTTTTGCTCCGGAAGAAGGCCCAAAACCCCAGTAGCATCACACTTTTGAACAAAGTATGCATCATAATTGCAAATATCATGCATGACTTTATTGAACAAATGGGGTTGCATTCTAAATCGCCTTCGAAAATCAACATCAGAGTACAAAGCAGTTGGGATAAAATAATCTTCCAAAAGATTCTTACCCCGAGAATGCCTATGTCTGTCCACATTCCGGCGACGGCCGACTTGTGAACCACGGCGGCGACCTTGGTTCTCTTCCTCTTCCATTGCCACTGCTATGAGAACTTGTTCATCGACTTGCCTCTGCAACTCATTGATTTCATCGGCTCTACTTCTTCTCCTTTCTCTCTCTTGCCTCTCCAAGCATCTCCTATATTCTTCCATTGAGAATGAATGGAGTATGAATTCTAAACTCTAAGAAATGAAAATATTGAAAGATGTGGTGTGAGAGGTATGAGGTGAGCCTCTGGTTTTATAGAAAAATTTGGCAAGATAGAGATACGCTTGATTTGATTGGATGAAAATCTTATTCAAATTTGAAATTGATCCGAAATTTGAACCCAAATTTATCTGAAATTTGAATTTTGAAATTCATCCGAAATTTGAATTTTGAAATTCATCCGAAATTTGAACCCAAAATCTTATCCCGAAATTTTATCCGATTATGAATAGTCTTGACACGTAGGAACCCGTAAATCTTATCCGAAAATATTATCCAAATTAATTGTTGAGGTAAAAAAAGTTGTGAATAAAACAAAAAAATGAATAGTAACTGCCCTTAGCAAGGGCAACGGGTGGAAACACAAAATTCTGATTTGCAAGGGCAACCACTATTCCCGTGAATAGTGGCTGCCCTAGCTCCCCTCCTTGCCATGGCTAAGGGCAAATGGGTGGAGTTGCTCTTATGTGAACCACAAACCAAAACTAATTAATCAATATATTGTATCATAAATATACTATGACTATTATAAAATCAATATATTGCAGCCCGCCTAAATGTGTGAGGCTTTTACTCAGTCTCAAAATCTGCTCCTTAATATATTATATTTTATCTTGTCAATTTTCCCTACATTTTAGTCAGAAACAAAGTATGAACATTGTCAAGCATCTAATGGCTAACCAATTTCTTCTAACAAAAAATTAAAAATGTATCAATTTCATCTAATTTCATTTGCATTTAAATGCATGATATGTATCCACATGTGTTGTGGCGGACCTATTCAAGTACAAGGAGGTACTTCAAATTGCCCATTTGCTCAACTGGTGGTGGTGCACTTCAGGTATATAGATTACCTTATTTCCATTTTCAACATTGAAGTAAATGTCTTTGTCATTTTACTTTCATTTATTTTTATATTACTTCATTTACTTAAGTTTACAATGTAAATAAGGAAGTGCCCCCTATTTGGATTCTAATAAAAATACTAGAAAATCAAATTCCCATCAAATCAAAATATGAAAAATCGGTTTTAGTGCAAAATACGATTTGTCATTTTACTTTCATTTATTTTTATATTACTCCATTTACTTAAGTTTACAATGTAAATAAGGAAGTGCCCCCTATTTGGATTCTAATAAAAATACTAGAAAATCAAATTTCCACCAAATCAAAATATGAAAAATTGGTTTTAGTGCAAAATACAATTTAGGCTAAAAATGATGGCTCATTAAGTCAATATATACTTTATACTAAAATCCCATAAAATTAAGTTTTCTTATTTGATGTGTAATGAATAAAAGCCGCCAAAAATTATCTTGAGAAAATGATTATTCCGAAAAACCATTTTTCATACTTAGTCAATATTTTTACATAAAATATTTTTTCATGTATGATATGAATGCATGAAGGGACCTAAGGTTTTGTTTTTAGTTTGTGAAATTTTGATTTTTTCTTTCTATCGGGTTTAATGAGAGGAAAGGTTTAAAGATATTTGCTAAATCGCTACTCTTTGTCTATCTCTTGCAATTTTTCTTGCTCAGAATGTATTTGTCTATCCCTTTGTCGAGGACAATTATGATTGCAACCAATAAGCAATATAATTCTGGACATATGTGATATATATATATATATATGTATATATATTACTATTTTTCGTATGTATTGTGAGTTTGAATTTTGGATTCTTTACAATTTGTAAGAGGCCCTCACACACATGAAATCTTGGCTTGGTTCGCTGAAATCTTTACAATTTGGGAGATCGACATTTTTTAAGAGGCCCCCACACACATGAAATCTTTACAATTTGGGAGATCGACATTTTTTGGTGAATTTGAACGGCAATCAACTTTGGCATCTTATACCCTATGAATTTGGATATCATTAACTGATATTGAATATCTTGATCTTTCCACCAACGAATTCGATGATTCAATTCTAGACTTTTTGTTTTTTTCCTTTTCAATATCTAATTTTGCGGAAGAAAAATGTATGAAGAAAACATGAAATCAACCAATGGTTTCTATGTCGTCTATTGCATCGCCAAGGGAGGACAGGGAAGTGTGCACAAGGTAAATCTACCAACAGGTAGCATAGGTCTAAAATATAGATGGTATCGAAAATATTGGTAGTCCAAAAATACGGAAATTTCGACGGAAATATCGGAATATTATTGATATCGATAAAAATTGAATAAAAACCACGGAAATTATTTGAAAAACTTGGAAATGTTTATTGAAACTTTGGAGGATGTTTATTTAGTCAATTATCTATTAGTTTATCACAAAAATTTGGAAGGAAATGCATTGCATATGGGTTTATGATTTAAGTTGATTATATAACGAGCTGACAGATACTGTGAGTATAGAAAATATGTAGTAACTAAGGAAAAAAGATTAAACACACCATAATCATTTATATATAATGATTTACTACAATATTTTACACTTTATGCATTGCATGTAAGATACATGAGTGATTTAGTACCACATAGAGTTCTTATGAGGTTCAAATTTTTCACTATCTTCATCGTCTCTATGTGTAGAGTGTATTATGAAGAGTAGTCATCAAATGATAAATCCTCAAATTAGTTTTGCATGTAATTGTTAACATGCCACTCATATGGATCCGAAAATGGTTGACGTTGTCCATAAAGAAAATCATTTGAAGATTGGGTCTCGGATTCTTTCCATGAGCCGCTCGATTCTATCTCAAAAGGAAAGATCAAAGACTCACATTCTCATGTGAAAATCTAATTTTTGCAAGGAAACAAAATAATATAAATATACATATTTTAGCATATTATCACAAAAACATAAGTAAACACGGTGGTTAAGGCATTGGAGGAGTGAAATGCTAGGGGTTTGAATCTCATTGGCGTGTGTGCTTTGTGTTTTTTTTCTGTCCTTTTTTTTTTCATTACATATATATTTTCGATATTATATCGATATTTTGACAAAATATTGGTTAAGTGTGAGCGAAATTATTGACATCGATATTTTTCAATATTATTGATATTTATACGATATGTGTATGGATACGTTCCGAAATATCCGTGACTCGAAATAACTATAATATCCTCGATATTTCGTCGATATTATCGATATTTTAGACTATGGTTGTAGTGAAGAAATTCCATCAAGTCTCGGAGGAGTTCCTATATGAATAAGAAAACCTTCTATACCAATAATATTGTATTTTATTTCATCAAGTTTTCAATCGTATTTAACATTATTCAACGGCCAAAAACAAAGAAGAACATTGTCAAGCATCCAAGTTATTGCTAACTCTTCTATCAATATCATCATTAAAATTCAACCACAAAATACAAACATTGCATTTATAAGACGATGACTTTAACATACCACCTTACTCTTAGAAAGAAAAGTGGAAGAGAGGTCTCAAGCCATCTCAACCACAAAAACTTGTTGATCGCTGGATATATTGTGGAAAACGGAATCAGTGCATGTAAGTAAAGCACTGTACCCATATTCCTAAACAAATCCTTACAATCATATATAAAAATAAAATAAAATCATATACAATAATTGCGAAATTTTAGAAGGGTCAGCTGACCACTCTAATTATTCATTGATCACTCTAATTACTAATGCAGGAGACCATGATTATCTGGATCTTCATGTTTAGGTACGCCTATTTTTTTTTGCCAGGTTAATATTCTTCATCTTCTCAAATTCTGTACCAGTCTTCTGTTCTGCAATGATAATACAAAACTTTATTAATACGAATTATGCTAAACAATTGAATGATGTACGCATACATATACATGGCCCTTCTAGAGAGAGATTTCTATATTGGATTAAAGTTCAATTATCTAAACTGTTTTCAGCCTCTATTTAAATATCATCCTGACAAAAAGTTAGTTGAATTGGAAATCAATTTATACATTAAAAAAAAAAAATAAGCGAATACATTTTTCGATAAGAACTTCTGACACATATGTATATATTTGGGAAAGGGCTCATTTGGTTCGCTGATTGAATTTCTTGGGAATGAACTTCCCATGTCTAATCCCATGAGATGAGAATAGATTATATTTTTTTTGGTTTGGGGGGGGTGGGAAGGAGGAGGAGGAGGAGGGGGGTTGTGCGGAATTTCCCAATCTCAGCCAAGGCTATGAAATTCTCCTTACATGATAAGTCCATATCCATGAGTCCAAAATTGCATTCCCAAGAGTGCACTTACCAAACATGAGAATGCAATTTCAAACCCATTCCCAAGCTCCTAAACATTGAACCAAACGGGCCTAAGGGCTCGTTTGGGAGTGATTCTAAATATGACAATAATCACTTCTCCATATAATCACTTTAAGTGGTTTCAGGTCATTCTATGGAGAAGCATGTGAGAGGTGCTTTTCCAAGAATCACTCCAAAACGTGCCCTGAGAACATCAGACAGATGTGTATAATCTAAATCCTAAAGTTCGTAAAATAAAACCATCAGACACAAACATATATATTTGGGAAAGAGACTAACTGGTTTCTGAAGAACGGGAGACTCTGGCAAGCGCAACTTTGGATGAGAACAACAACAATATGATGAAGACACTCATGTACACAGAATTGGCCTTGGGAACCATTTTTTATGATAGCCAGGTATAAGTTTTCCTCCTCCCTTCTCAATCCCACACCCCCACCTTATAATATATATAACTCCAGTAAACACCACATAGGGAAAATAAGTTGTAGTGTCCACTGATTAGTTATGTGAACCAAAACAAAGTCAAGGTCTTCACGCGTTTCACAAGCCAAGGTCAAGGGCTTTGGGGACAGTGGATCCGCTCTTCATGAACTCGATCTTTCATCAAATAGTTTAGTCGGGATGATCCCAAAGGACTTTGAGAGATCGACTACTTTCTTTGTTGAATTTGAAGTTGAATGGCAATCAACTTTGGCGTCCTATAGCACTATGCATTTGGATCATTAATTAATATTGAATATCTTGATTTTCATTACTAATATCACTAAGGCCTTTTATGATAAAACCCCACACCTATTGAGCTTTGTAGGTGGTTAAGTTAGTCTTGCGAGTAGTGGGCCGTTGGCTGCCTTTACCCTTACTCAATATGTGGTGTTCACATGGTGTTGCGCTTGAATATTTGAGTCCGATGTGGGCTTGGCTCCGCACGAAAACCATTTTAAATTTCAGAGACAATTTCAAAGAGACGGGCTAGTAGCCCACTACAAACAACATCGATATTGTCTCCAATTTAACCACTTAAGAAACCTAGTAGGTGTAGGGTTTTATCACAGTAGCTCTCAATGTTTTTAAAAGTGGTGTCATTCATTATATATTGTATTTCATTCAATCAAATTTTCAATGTGGAACTTTATATTCTTCAACAAATTGAACCAAGAACAAATTAATGTGTTGTATTTGCAGGATAACACCAAAATGGTTAGACCAGATTATCCTATGTATTACCACCTCTGGAAAAAAATTCACATCCCAAATTTTTATTTCTTGTACTAAAGCTTGTGTGTTTTAGCCTGACGGCTGACGCAGTCCATATGCAATCGATGCATTTGAATATGTTAATCCATTTAGAGTTCATAAACTAGCAATCTTAACATTAATTCAATGAATTGATGAATTCAGTCATTCAACAGATTGCTTGGACATTTGAAATATGGAAAAGTACTAGCACATGCGACTACTTAATATGTCCTTTGGATTGGACATTTGAATATGTTCCGCCCAATTATATATTGTATTTAATTTAAGTTTCCGATTGACATTTTACTTCTTCAACATCAAGAAACTAAGGGGTCGTTTGGTATGACGGACTGTTATGGACTGGATTAAATCTAGGACTTGTCTTGAATTAGCTCGGTTGGACTAATTTGGATTAAGTACTGGCTTACGTTTGGCGTTGCGTCGGACTAATAAACTGGATTGTAAAAATAGTGAAGACTTATGTTTGGTGTTGTGTCGGACTAATTTTTTTTTAAATATTTAATTTTAATTAAGGATTTTAGCCTAAAAATAAATAAAATTATAATATTTTTGAAAGACTAAAACTATCTCATTTCTTTTTATATTTCTTCTCCCTTACTCTTCTCTCCCTTATCTTTTCTTCTTTGTCTTTTCTTCTCTGGCCATACCTTTTTTTTCCCTTTCTTCCTTCCTCTTCTCTCCTTTGTCTTTTCCTATTCCTTTTCTTCCCTGGCCCGTTTCTTTTTTTTTTTCTTCCTTCCTCCTTTCTTCTTCTTTCCATTCCCAGGTCATTTATGTTTTTCTTCGTTTCCTTCTTCTTATTCTTTCCTTTATCTTTTCTTCTTCCTTCCCTCCTTTTCACTCTCTCTTAATGCCACTACAGATCCAACCATCAACTCACCCTCTCTCTCTCTCTCTCTCTCTCTCTCTCTCTCTCTCTCTCTCTGGTTCCACTAATGAATGGTTGTGGTGGTTTGATTGGGTGGTGCTGGTGGTTTAGCTGGGTATGTGGTGGCTGGTGATGATGGTTCGATTGACTGATTGGGTGATGGTGATGGTTCGATTGGGTATGTGGTGGCTGGTTATGGGTTTGATGGTGGTGGTCTGATGGTTGTGACATTGGGGTAATGGTGGTATGTTTGATGTTTCGGGCTTCTGTATTTGATGGTGGTGGTGGTATTCAGCCGTTCTCCGTGTACAAAATAGCGCCCTCGCTATTTAGAGAGCCAAATTTTGGGATCGCTATATTAGACAAGCGAGTCCAATGGTTTTTTACCCATTGGACTATATAATCTCATTTAACTTAATCCCTTCCCTTACCAAACATAGGTTTTTAGGACTATTTAACGCCAGTTCAGTCCAGTGAGGGTTAGTGAAGCATCCCAAACAGGGCCTAAGACAGTTAAAAAAACATCGATAAACAAATAATTTTCAAGAAGAAACATACGATAACCCTAAACCAAGCCTCTCTAGTGGAGTGGGTGGGGGGTGGAGGTGGAGAAGCATATCTGACAGGGCTTTTTGGCTTCTTCTTTTTGTTTTGATGTTGTAGGTTTACGAGTTGATGTATTTTTGGTGGTATTGCCCTTGCCTCCACTGTGGGGGTGGTGGTTGTTAAACTGTAGAGTTTTATGTAGTTTGTCCTATTGATGAAATACGTTGTTAAATTGTAGAGTTTTATGTAGTTTGTCCTATTGTATTTTATTTCATCAAGTTTTCGATAGTATTTAACATTATTCAACGGCCAAAAACAAAGAATGAACATTGTCAAGCATCCAAGTTATTGCTAACTCTTCTGTCAATTTCATCATTAAAATTCAACCACAAAATCCAAACATTGCATTTATAAGACGATGACTTTAACATACCACCTTACCTTAGAAAGAAAAGGTGGAAGAGAGGTCTCAAGCCATCTCAACCAAAAAACTTGTTGATCGCTGGATATATTAATATTCCTAAACGGAATCAGTGCATGTAGGTAAATCACTGTACTCATATTCCTAAACAAATCCTTACAATCATATACAATAATTGCGAAATTTTATAAGGGTCAGCTGACCACTCTAATTATTCATTCATCACTCTAATTAATCATGGATACGGCCATGTCCATCTGGACGTTGCATTTTAGGTATTAAGTTTAGAGACAAAGAATATGGGAAAGTATTTGATATTCCTTGAATGAATATTTACAGCATCATGCAGCCATTATATGGCGATAAAGGAGAGCTATTACAGGAAAGAAATAATGTACAATATTCCTATGCTATAATTAGGGAATATACAACTAATCAATGGGATTTTGTCTAACACTCCCCCTCAAGTTGGCGAGTGAATGTCATGAAGTCCCAACTTGCTACTTAAGTGATGAAATTGTTCTTTTCCCAATGGTTTGGTGAAGATTTCTGCAAGTTGAGAACAGGATGGTACATAGGATGGTGTAATTATGCCAGCTTGTAATTTTTCTTGCACAATGTGACAATCAATCTCAATATGTTTCGTGCGTTCATGAAAAACATGATTTTTGGCTATGTGATAGCCGCTTGGTTGTCATAAAATAAATCTGCGGGCTGAGTTTGTGGAACCTTGAGATCTTGCAAAATATATCACATCCATGTAATTTCCAAAACATGTTGCAACCATAGCTCGATATTCTGCTTCAGCGGAAGAACGGGCCACATTGGCTTGTTTCTTTGACTTCTAGGAAATTAAAGAGTTTCCTAAGAAGACATAGAATCCCGAAACAGATCGCCGTGTTATCGTACACCGTGCCCAATCTGAGTCACAATAAGCTTTTAAAATTAGATCATTAAAGCAAAGAAAAAATAATCCTTCACCAGGATGGCCTTTAATGAACCGTAAAACTCTCAAAGCAGCTTCCCAATGAGGTGTACAAGGATTCTGCATAAATTGACTCAAGATTTGCACGGAGTATACTATATCAGGCCTTGTCACTGTGAGGTAAATTAATCTCCCAACCAATCTCCTATATTTGGTGGGATCATGTAACAAATCGCCATCTTTAGGATTTAATTTTAAATGCTCCTCCATTGGGAAGGAATTAGGACGAGATCCCAATAATCCTGCATCCTTCAAAATATCTAATGCATATTTTTGTTGTGAAACAAAAATCCCTTTTCGAGACCGAGAGACTTCAATGCCGAGAAAATACTTTAGATGTCCAAGATTTTTATATGCGGAATTGTTGCAAGAGAGTATCTTTGAGGGACTTAATGGCGTGTTCATTGTTGCATGTTAGAATAATGTCGTTTACATAAATGAGCACTGCAGTAAAGGAGTTGCCTTCAGACTTGGTAAATAAGGAATAATCGGCCTTTGATTGAATGAAACCTGCCTGCGGGAGGCTTGCTTTAAACCATACAAGGACTTGTTGAGCCGACATACCATATTCTCCCCTGCCGGCGAAGACCAAGGGGAACATCCATGTAGACAACCTCATCAAGATCACCATGAAGGAAGGCATTTTGAACATCCAGTTGATGGAGGAACCAATTAGAAGCGGCAAGCGCTAAAGACATTGCATACGCAGTAGTAAGTTTGGTAGTGGGAGAAAAGTCTCACGATAATCAATCCCTTCAAGCGGTATAACCCTTAGCAACAAGGCGGCTTTGCGTTAGCCGAGCAAAGAATGGTATTTGATCTTGTAAACCCATTTGCAACCAATAGGCTTAGGCCGTGGTAAAGGACGAGAGTCAAAGTATCGTTGTGCATGAGGGCATTAAGCTCACCTTGCATAGCATCCCGCCATTTGGGATCTTGGACTGCCTGATTATAGTTAGTGGGCTCATGAAGACCAGAAATATTAGCAAGAAAAGAAAAATGGGAAGGAGAAATAAGAGAATAAGATAAACCTAAATTAGAGAGAGGATGCCTTGACCTTGTTTAGAACTAACAACAGTCAATGATTGATGGGGTCCACGATAAGCAAAGTTCATGTAATAATTTATGCCGCCACGTGGGTTGGGTACATGGAGTGCGAGTGGAATGGCGGAGGGTGGGAATAGGAGGAGCTAGAAGGTGTCGGTAGGTGGGACCAATTGAGTATCGAGTGGGAAGGCGGAGGTAGGTAAAGGAGCTAGTGTAGGAGGCACGATTGGGGAAGTGGGTAGGCCAGGTGGTGCTGGAGGTAGAGAAGAATGGCGGGGTATGTCGGGTGAGGTGGTGTGCAGAACGGAAAAGTCAACAGAGGGGTCAAAAAATTGGTGCAAGAGGGAGAGGATGTGAAGTGGGCATGGGGTCCAATGGAAAAGTTAGAGGAAAACCTGTGGTAGGATCAGATGAGGTGATGGGTTTAAAAGGAAAAGTAGTTTCATGGAATCAAACATCCCTACTAACAAAAAATTGCCAAGAATCCAAATCAAATAATTTGTAACCCTTTTGCCCAGAAGGATACCCAACAAAATTACAATGACGAGCACGTGGAGCAAATTTGGAAATGGGATGGACCGTAGTAGCATAACACAAACAACCAAAAATACGAAGATGATCATATGAGGGTGCACAATTATATAAACGTTCAAAAGGTGTGATGTTAGAGAGAAGCGGGGTAGGCAAACGGTTAATTAAATAGACTGCAGTTAACACACACTCACCCCAAAAGCGTATAGGTGCATTAGATTGAAAAAGTAAAGCACGAGCAACTTGTAAAATGTGGTGATGCTTTCTTTCGACAACGCCATTCTGTTGTGGGGTGTAAACACAAGAACGTTGAAATTCAACACCATGAGTAAGAAAAAAGGAATGCAATGAAAGAAATTCGGCACCATTATCACTACAGATGATTTTAATGTGGGAATTAAATTGAGTGGAAATAAAAGTAAAAAAAGACATAAGCAACTGAGGAGCATCAGTTTATGATTCATAAGAAATAACCATGTGCAACGAGAAAAACCATCAACTATGGTTAAAAAATATAAATGCACCCGAATGTGTTGGGTGCTTATGAGGTCCCCAAATATCACAATGTATTAAGTGAAAAGGAAATTTCGAAGAAATAATACTAGATGGAAAAGGAAAACGAGTCTGTTTTGCTAAGGGACAAATTTCACAATTATTGTCAAATGATGGATGAATAGAGGAAACAAACTTAGACACTAGATGCAAACCAGCAGGAGAAGGATGGCCAAGGCGATGGTGCCATATGGTGCTGGAAGCGGTGGTGTGACAGACAGTGGAGGACTTGCGAACTGTAGTGACATGAAGTAGAGGCCACCACTTTGCTTACCCCATCCAATCATCTTCCCCGTAGCCAAGTCCTGCAAAACACAAAAATTAGGAAACAAGATCACACAACAATGCAAAGACTGAGTGATTTCAGCAGATAAAAGATTTAAGCGAAGGAAGGCACATGAAGAACATCTTTTAAAATAATATCTTTATTAAAAAGTATCGTGCCAGTAGAATCAATGGAGATGGAAGAACCAGTAGGTAAATGAACAGAAGGTATGGTAGAAGGATGTGATTGAACAAATAAAGAGGAGTTTGAAGTAATATGGCCTGTAGCACCACTATCTAAAATCCAACAGTCCGAAAAAATTGAATGAACATAGGGATAATTATACAGACCTGTTGCATTTGCATATGCATCAATATTACCCTTAGGCAAGTGGGCCATATTGGCCATGGCAGTGGTCAACTGATTATATTGCTTGGTGGAAAGTCCTAGGATAATGGCCTAAAAAGGATGGCTGTCATGGGAAGACAAAATAGAAGTGGAGCCGTGAGGATTATAGCCATTGGTAGGATGGGACCCAGCAGCATTTGTTGCTGCATTTGCTGTTGCATGGATGGCATGGAAAGCATGGTGTGAGGACTGGTCCATATGTTGTCCTTGTCTATGACTATTGCCTTGGTTTGGCTGGCGAGCTTTGGACTTGAAATTGGGGTCATGGCGTTGGTGCCCAGGTGGGTATCCATGGAGTTTAGGACATGTCTCAATTTTATGCGTGTCCTTGCAATATCTACAAAATAATCCCTCACTATTGGAATTAGAGGAAGAATGAGAAAACGAGTTACCGGAAAATTTGTTGTTGGAATTCTTGAAACTTCGAACAGCCGTTGCTACTTGAAAAATTTTCGGCAATTGAATTGTTTCCAATTTCCCGTTGTTTCTCCTCTTGAGTGACAAAATTGTATGCTTCGCGCACATTTGGAAGAGACTTCATAAGGAGGAGCTGTCCTCAGGACGGCATTATAGGAGTCATTAAGTCCCATGAGAAACTGCATTAACCGATCTTGTTCCTTCTATTTTTCTATGGCTAGGACTTTGGTGTGTTCACTAGTTGGAGGAGGATGGTAAACTGAAAGCTCATCCCAATAAGATTTTAATTTAGTGAAGTAAGCAGCGACGGTAGATGTACCTTGCATATGTGAAGCAATTGCCTTCTGGATTTGGTAGATTCTGGTGCGTTACCTTGGCGAAGCGCTCACGAAATCTTCCCACGCCGTGGGCTGTTGATGCAAAGACAACGCTAGATGCAAGATCGGATGCTACTGAATGCTCGAGCCATGAAAGAATCATATTGTAACAGCGCTCCACAACTCATATTAAATCGTCGGGCTTGGTTGTGATGGAGCCTCGAATTTTCCGTTGATGAAGCCAAGTTTGTTCTTGGCAGAGATAACCATTTGTACAGATCGACTCCAAGTAGCATAGTTTTCACCATTGAGCAATTCGGTGACTAGTGATTGATTGGGATTTTCTCCATGATGAATGTAATAGCGACTGTTGGTATCTGGCGAGGTTGAAGAATCTGGAGTTACCATGGAGATGTTGAAAAGTGGAAGTTTGATTAATAGGTTGTATGACGGCTATGGAGGATGAGAAGGTTCAAGAGCTAGGGTTGCTCTGATACCATATTAAGTTTAGAGAGACAAAGAATATGGGAAAGTATTTGATATTCCTTGAATGAATATTTACAGCATCATGCAGCCATTATATGGCGATAAAGGAGAGTTATTACAGGAAAGAAATAATGTACAATATTCCTATGCTATAATTAGGGAATATACAACTAATCAATGGGATTTTGTCTAAGATTAGGTACGTCTATTTTTTTTTGCCAGGTTAATATTCTTCATCTTCTGAAATTCTGTACCAATCTTCTCTTCTGCAATGATAATACAAAACTTTATTAATACTAATTATGCTAAACAATTGAATGATGTATGCATACATATACATGGCCCTTCTAGAGAGAGATTTCTATATTGGATTAAAGTTCAATTATCTAAACTGTTTTCAGCCTCTATTTAAATATCATCCTGACAAAAAGTTAGTTGAATTGGAAATCAATTTATACATTTTAAAAAAAAAATTTGGTCAAATTTATACATTTAATTGTGTTTTAAAGAAATAAGCAAATACATTTTTCGATAAGAACTTTGGACACATATGTACATATTTGGGAAAAGAGAATCAGGGCTCATTTGATTCACTGATTGAATTTCTTGAGAATGAACTTCCCATGTCTAATCCCATGAGATGAGAATGGATGATATTTTCCCGAGAAGGGTTCTTGTAAGTCCATACCCATGAGTCGAGTGCATTCTCAAGGGTGCACTTGCCAAACATGAGAATGCAATTTCAAACCGATTCCCAAGCTCCTAAACCTTGAACCAAATGGGCCCTAAGGGCTCGTTTGGGAGTGATTCTAAATATGACAATAATCACTTCTACATTGGAGAAGCAGGTGAGAGGTGCTTCTCCAAGAATCACTCCAAAACGAGCCCTAAGAACATCAAACACGTGTATATTTGAGTCCGATGTGGGCTTAGCTTCGCTCTGATACCATTTTAAATTTCAGAGACAATTTCAAAGAGATGGGCTAGTAGTCCACTACTAACAATATTGATATTTTCAATTTAATCACCTACAAAACCTAGTAGGTGTAGGGTTTTATCACAGTAGCTCTCAGTGTTTTAAAACGTGGTGTCATTCATTATATATTGTATTTCATTCAATCAAGTTTTCAACGTGAAAACTTTATATTCTTCAATACCAAAATGGTTAGACCAGATTATCCTATTTATTACCACCTCTGAAGAAAAATTCACATCCCAAATTTTTATTTCTTGTACTAAAGCTTGTGCTGTGTTTTAGCCAGACGGGTGATGCAGTCCATATGCAAATGATGCATTTGAATATGTTAATCCATTTAAAATTCATAAACTAGCAATCTTTACATTAATTCAATGACTTGAATTGATGATTCAGTCATTCAACAAATTGCTTGGACATTTGAAATATGGAAAAGTACTAACACAGGCGACTACTTAATATGTCCTTTAGATATGATTTAAAAGGAAGGGGACAAAATAACCCAAAAGGTTATTGGGCCCAATGAATAAGTGGCATAAGATAACATGAGCTATGGACCAAATGGAGCTCCAAATACCCACCCAATTGCCTTTTGTATTGTCCTATATAAGCTAAGTGTTGGAGAAAACCTAGCTAGGGTTTTTGATTTCCTACTTTGGTTGATGAGTGATCATCTTTGTATCTTATCTTCCATAAACGAAAAATTGATCCAATCAAGAAGTAGACTAGCATCCATACTTCTTGATTGCCTTCTCTTCATCTCTATGAGCATTTGGTGTGGTGAGGTAAAGGACTCCAATCTCGGAGCCTTAGGGTGAATGAGTCAAAATCAAGAGAAACAAAAAGCATTTCCAACAAAGGTGTTCATTCTTGAGAAATTAAGAAAAGGTCATCAAGAGTAAAGATCTATTCCCTTTTTCCCTTTTCTATTTGTGTTCAAAGATACTAGGCTAAGATACTTGGTTTAAAATGAAAAAGGTTTAGCTCAACTAGTATAAACAAAATGAATTCGCCATTTAAAATGTTTTTGTTGTATAGGTTATGGCTAAGGTTCATTTCCTAAGTATTAAATGTATGTTTCCTTCAAGTCTATCTTCATTAGTGAAATTTCTCAAGGGGATCACCAAAGAGGAGGTAGGCAAATTGCTGAACCTCTATAAACACTTATGTAATGCAAGGCAGATGAATAATGTGATTATCCCTGAATCTAACTTTTCCCAAATGCGGAAATAAAAGTGACATCAACAAATAAATGAGACACAAGAATTTAACAAGGTTTGGAAATTTGTGCTTACGTTCCCGGGGCAGCAGCAGTAATATCTTCCACTTTGTAAAATAATGGGATTACAAGAACACTCTCACTTTTGTGTATAAACTCTAGCTAAAGTGGCTAACTATTTCTCTCTTGGATATTCTATCAAGAGGATTTCCAACTCTCATTGAATTGAGGCTTTTCTCTCTCAATTCTCATAATGAGGAACACACAATATTTCCCCTCAAAACTTTATTTGAAGTTTTGGATGCTCAGATTCTTCTTGTTATATCTTCAGATGCATTTCTAATGCCTATTTATAAGCATAACCTTCGGTGTGAAAACACCAAGATTGCAGGCTGCATCAAAGGAAGAATACAGTTGCCCACCAACTATCTTCAACATATATATGCTACACCGTTATGGAAGTTTACGAATTGTTATTTTATGAGCTCTAATTGGCAGAGCAGAACATATCCCAATGCATCGATTGCATTGTTATGGACTGCATCTGTCAAGAAAATTAAATTCAGCACAAGCTTTAGTCCAGGAAATGTACAATTTGGGATGTGAATTTTCATAAGATGTGGTAATATCTGGTCTAACATTTAGGCTACAATACTAGCCTAGCAGGTGATTCAATGAATAAGTAGAGTGGTTAGCTACCCTTCTCAAATTTGCCATATATTGTATATGAATGTATGTATTTGATATTTTGATTACTGACTTTTATTATCAATCATTGCATATGAATTGTAATATAAATTGGCATAGGTGGCTCGATACAAGCCATGATGTGTAAGTCTCATATCGAAGAATACAACAATAATATATGGTCCACTATTGCACCGAAGCATTTTGGATAAAATTGTTAAGCAACCCAAGGATTGGACCTAGAATCATTGGGCCTAACTTAACGCAAGGATTGGACCTAGGAGGTTAAGGTGGGGAGAATATTGGTGCATGTTTGGACAGTTAGTGGACTTGGTTTGGACAGTTAGTGGACTCCTATTGAGTCTGTCCTCACAACACAAATAACTGTTACCAGTCATAAAACCGTATGGTAATATAGGTTATAGGGTGCTTGTGGAAATATGAATGTTATGCACCCATTGCAGCATTATATATGAACAGCCTTCAGCCGTCAGGCAAATCAAATTCAGGAGAAGATTTTAGTTCATGAATAAAATTTGGGATGAGAATTTTCTTCCATCAAATGTGGTAATAAATAGGATTATGGTGAAATCAGTTTACTCTGATACAAACCAGAACTCAGTACTTGTATGAAAGGATAGTTGAAGATTTTAATCTAGCTCAAAGCAATATACAAGATAAAGTTGACATGAAAAGACATGCTCAAATTATGTTTAAACAAAAGGATCGTAATTTTGCTCAAACCTCATAGGTCACTAGCAATTTAAATCTTAATGAGTTGTTCAAGGGTAATATCATCGGTTCCTCTATAGGAAGCAGCAATTTGAAACAATATTGCAGAAACCACCATGAGCATTATTGCCTCGATTGTGGATGGGAATGTATGCATGCAATGCCTACCAATGGTTCTGAGTTCATCAAGAACATGAGGTTTAGGAGGGGGAAGGAGTTTGTCCAGTACATCCTTAAGCAATATATGTTTGGATAGGTACTAGTGGATGGACATGTAAAGGACGAGGCGAAATTATTTCATTGCCATAATCACTTCGACGGCCTCCAAAGCTATAAACATCACATTTCTCAGTTACCTTCATTGTGTAAGCCAGCTCTGCATACAAATTAAGAAAGAGCAAACCATAAATATATACATCTATAGTTAATATGAATTAAATTTAAAAAAATACCATATTTAAGTATTTAACCTGGTGCTACATATCCATATGTGCCCGCAAGAGAAGTCAATTCGCCAGTGCGGATTGAAAGCTTAAGCGGTCAGAAGTATGAAACATAAGGCTCACAGTCACAATGCAGCAAAATGTTGCTGCTTGTTATGTCTCGATGCACAATAGGCGGTGAGCAATCATGATGCATATAACACAAGGCATTAACAACCCCTTTTACAAGTCTCACCCTTGTGCTCCAGTCCAACTTTTCAGCTTCATGCTCGTTGCTCAAGATTGCAGCCAAGCTACCTTCTTCCCAGATACTCATAGACCAAAAACGAGTGACGGGAACTTGAACAAAAACCAAGAAACCTCACAATGTTTCGGAGTCGTATCTGAGTTAATGCCCTTATTTCATTAAGGAATTCCTTATTCTGAGATGCCTCGTCACCATCAAGTGTCTGATGGAATTTCTTCACAGCAACAGTGCTGCCTGATGGCAGCTTTGCCTTGTAGACACTTCCCTGTCCTCCCTTCCCGACGCAATAGACATCATCAAAAACATTGGTTGCTTTCATGATTTCTCCATACATTTTTCTTCCATCAAAATTAGATATTGAGAAAAAGCTTTGGTACATATTGCTCTGTCCTATTTCCGTCTCTTTCTTTCTTCTTCTTCTTCCAAACAAAGCAAATGCCAGGAAAGCAAGTAAAAGTGCTCCTAAGATAGGGAAAATTATTAAGAAGGCCAGTTTTGAGTTGTGCTTATATTCATCAGAATCATCGCACGGTTTTAGTGCACCAACATTGCCACACAATCCGTCATTCCCTTCCACCCGAGGATTTTGAAATGCTTTGTTGTTGGGGATTGGACCCTGCAGTTCATTGTAGGATATGTCGATGTCATTCAAGCCACGCATTTCATCAAAACTTGTTGGAATGAAACCTCTAAGATTTGTTGAAAATACTAATGCCCATTTGTGACTAAAAGATCCAAAAGGTTCTAGAAGAATCATTATTGGTGGAAGAACCTAGAGTTGTGGAGAAAAGAATAAGGAGGTGGACCATGATGGCTAAACAATAGCCACAAAAATATAGAAGTTTCTAGGCAAAGCCACATACATGTGGCTGGAGTAAGAGACCAAGTTGGTGGAACTTGGTGATGTCGGCAAAGCATTCCTATAAATAGGCATGCAATGCAATAAAGCATGGTGGAGTGAACCAATCAACTCCCAATCTATGTGGGAGCAAAAAAGCTACCCAACCCAAGTCATATGGGGAGTCTAACAAAAAGAACTCCCAAACTAATGGAGCTAAGCTACTCAAAGAAAGCTATGTTGAGGGCAGCTCACCAATCTAAGTGTAAGGGCCAAATAGCCCAAACTATTCTAAATGAAGTGTTGGGGCCAATAAGCCAATATGCTAAGGAGGCCAATTAGCCTACACTAAGCCATGTATTTTCCTCCAAATATAATAAAATCACTTTGTTTCCCCTACAATCTAACAAGATTATTGTGGGAAAGATTCAACTTCTCTAAGCTTTGCATACTGCTCATTTCTGATGGTATCTTACCCTCAAGTGAGTTGTGACTTAGATCAAGTTGGGACATATGTACTAACTTTCCCAACTGAAATGGAATTTCTTGAGTGAACTTGTTAGTGCTCAAATTCAAGTAGTGCAATTTGAGCAAATCGCCAAAAATGACTGGAATTGACTCATTGAATTTGTTGGTGGACAAGTCAAGATATTCAATATCAGTCAATGATATCCAAATTCTGAGGGTATAGGACCCAAAGTTGATTGCCATTCAACATCAAATTCACCAAAAGTCAATCTCCCAAGGTTCTTTAGGGATCACCCCAAACTAAACTATTGGAAAGATCGGAGTTCATGAATTTGGGTTGCATAGGCTAATCTCGGTGGAATACTACGATAAGCTTGTTCCATGATTCGTAGTGTTGCCAATTGTGACCTTATCCCAGTATGAGATTTCATGTACAAGTGTGGCTTAGGTCAATAAATCGAGAGGTTTGGATAGGCACCAAAGCCTTGGATATATTTTTTATCACTACTACAAAAAAGGAAAAACCGCGGCGAATTCACCGTCGTGTATACTATTCCAAATGGTCGTGGAATCACGACATCTTTTCCATAACCAAACCACGACGGTGAATAACCGTCGTTGTTAAAACAACGTCATCAAAAATAAAAACCGGCGTCTTTGTGCTGCAAAGACATAAAAGCGATCGAGGATGAGAATAGGCGACCAACTCCAACAAAAAGCGTCGTTAAAGGAAGCGGATGACAAATATAAATCAGCGTCTTTACAATCATAATGAGCGGCGTTATTGACACCTACTCGTCTACGTTTTCCACAACCGTCGTAAAATAAATTTTCCGCCGATTTTCTATGAATTATGACGTGGAAATAGATGTCAGGGTCATTACTTACGACGCATGTATTTACAGAGACGACGTTGAATTGGATAAATAATGTCGGTTCCAAATAAATGAGAGCCGTATTACAGAATTTATACGTCATATTTTGAAAATAAACGACGTGAAAAAAGATGGTCTCATTAATTACGACACACTAATTTATAATGACGACGTTGTAGTCTATATACAACGTCGTCACCATTAAAAAGACTGTCGTCTTTAATAATTTATACGTCTTCATTTAAAAAATTGACGTCGTCTAATTCATATATCTTAACGTCGACATGTTTAATGGACTTCAAATACCGTCGTAAAATAAATTTTCCACTTCGATTTTTCTACGAATTATGGCGTGAAATAGATGTCGAGTTCATTAATTCGGTATGTGTATTTACTGAAGACGTTGAAATGAATAAACAACGTCGGTTCAAATAAATGAGCCGTATTACAGAATTTATCGTCATATTTTCGAAAATAAGCAGCGTGGAAAAATGATGGGGCCATTAATTACGACCATGATAATTTATAAGGGCGGCGTTATGGTCTATATACAACGTCGGTACCATGAAAAGACCGTCGTGTTTAATAATTTATCGTCTTCATTAAAAAATTAACGTCGTCTAATTCATAAATCTTACGATAAACAAATTTAATGGACTTCAAATACAGTCGTGAATTCATCCTTTTCCGCCGTTTATGAAAGAACATGCGGCGTGATAAATTCATGGCGGCGTGCGTCTTTTTGTAGCGTTGAGGTTAAAGTTCTCATCTTTTAGGCGTCGATGTTATGGGATTGGAGTCGTGTTATTTTGAATTACATGGCGGTTCTTTATGCTTGTCCGACGTGTTATCCTGGATTATTGTTTCACAATAAGCGTCGTGGTTCTTCATTGTTACTTTGCTGCTTTAGGCGTCGGTAAATATATTGCGGTCGTTGAATGCTCCAAGCGTCGTTATTTATTAGACAGACGTTTGTTTTCACATTTTATCAAAACCGTCATGTTTATGTCTGAGACCAGTAATTTTTGTCTGATTGTTTTGTGGCCAAACACCTTATAATGAAAGTGAAGAAATCACATTACAATATATTACAAAATTAATGTCATACCTGCTGCCAATTACATAAGCATCATTCAACCCATATATCTTACACCCATCTCGAGATATTTTGACTCCTAACTCAACCACCACTTCATCAAATGTGTCAACATTTGGCATCCCCTAGTAAATGGCTCACCTCAATTCTCCACATCACCTAAGACATCATCACAATAACATCATTATATTCTCTATAGGCATTGATAACACTACCGACCAACCACGATGCATCAGGTGCGTCAACAAAAATACTTGTTGACTTGAAGCCAAAACAAATTGGTCATTCCTATGTCAATTTTACTCAAATCTACAAAGGTAAATAAGTTAAATCCTACAAGACGGAAGTATTATCAATCAATCACACCTAAGTGGGATTATAAACTTTTGGTAGTCAAGGTCCCAAATTTCTTGACATGCACATAGAAACCCATATTTGAGAAAATTGGGTTTTATTCTTCTTTATGACCACTTTGTTCTCTTTCTAAATTTTGGATAGCGGTCGGATGTGGATCATATGTTCCTACATGACACACAAAATTCAAGTATCGGTCCCAAACATATAAGATAAACATAAGAAATAATTTAAAATGGAGCTTAAAGAATAAAACTCATCGTTACTCGATGAGGTAGGACTTCCTCCGTATTCTCCAGACATATAGATGTGTTGTTCAGCAGTCGATCAACTCGCTCCTTTGTGCAGCTTGATAATGCTTTGAAACTCCCATCTTTTGGCTTGAAGGCACTCAAGCTGTACTAACATCAGGATAAATGCTCGGTACAAAACTCTAAAGCTTCTTGACTATATACAGCTCGACAATGCAACCTTCGGGATAATCGATTCTGAACATACCTTTAGCACTTTCATATATCTTTCAAGCGGATACATCCATCTAAAATATCTTGGCCCCACGACGAACTTCTCGACAAGATGTACTACTAGATGAACCATGATATCAAAGAATGAAGGGAAAGTACTTCTCAAGCAAACACAAAGTAACTACTACATCTTCTTCCAACTTGTCTAGCTTGGAAACATCATGATCTTTGCACATATAGCATTGAAGAAGAAGCTCGCAGAGTTGTGCATACCTTGCGGGCTTCTCCAAAGCAGGCAATTGCCACGAGGAGCAATTGTTGCATTAGGTATGACAATCATGTGATTTAAGGCCAAAAGTCTTGAATCTTCTAAAGATACAAGATTTTTTATATTTGAAGAATAACCTTAGGGACCTTCATACCATAGAAAGAATTGCAAACCTCTCTCTTCTCTCTTGACAAATTCCAAGGCCAGAGGCAAGCAGTCAAATCATACCTCCTCAATCCCATCCGGAAATCATTAATTGTCTGTAAATGCAGCTTTGAGTGTAAAGTATTCTCCATTATGTGCATCATACACTCCTCCAATCCCATCCCACAAAGATTTTAAATCATCAATCAAGGCTCAAGTAGGCGTCTATATCATTCCGGGCTGTTTAGGGTAGAAATCAACTAAAATCAACATCATGAACTTCGTTTCATGCACAGCTATGGAGGAGATTATATGTAACTAAGATAGCGGCCGGCAACTATATACGCTGCTTAGAAGCTGAGGATTGAATCCATCAGATGAAGAGCCAATCTCAAGTTTCTCGGCTCATTACCAAACTCGGGCCATTTATCATCAAGAAGTTTCCAAGGCGGAATCCGCTGGATGAGACATATAACCGTCAATTGATTTTCTAGCAGCATGCCAAGTCAAACTCTTAGCGGTCTCATGTGATCGAAACATCCTTTTAAACCTTGGAATTGGAGGAAAATACCACACCACCTTCGGTGGCACACCCTCTTTCAAGATTGAATCTTTGCCTTCCTTCCACCTTGAGATACCACAATTAGGACAATGAGTTAAATCCTCATACTCCTTCCTATACAAGATGCAATCATTGGGGCATGCGTGCATTTTCTCATAACTCAGCCCCAATGCACACAAAGTCTTTTTGCCTCATACATAGAGGCGGTGTTATATTCATACAGAAGCAAATCGCCTTGATATCAATTCTGTAAAGCAGACATCACTCATCCCATATTTGCCTTCCAATTATACAACTTCACTAATGCGATAACCGTGCCTTTCTACAACGAGGTACAATGGTTGATCTCCATCCCCAATCACATTGGCAAACTCATAAGGATCAGATCCAAAATCACCAAAATCATTATCATCCATCTCTATTTCTTCAGACACAAAACTGTACCTACTATGGTCATCATCTTCTTCAACATTTCTACTAGCATTAGTAGCTGCTTCCCAAGGTTCTCCGTGAAATGTCCAATTCTTATAGCTTTGGTGAACTCCATTAAAGTATAAGTGATCCCTTATAATTCCAACCCCAAACAATTTCAAATTAACACATTTAACACATGGACAACGGATATGTGTGGTAGTTAGAAGATTTTTCTGAAAAGTTCAAAATGCTACTTCCACCCTAACTCATATGCCTTGATCTTCTATCCGAGAGTGCATCCATGACTTATCCATCTCCGACACTATACCTATTATATATAATAAAGTGAAAAGGCAGCAATGACCATCACTATAGCAGTTATATAAAGTCTAATAGCAAAATATACAGAAGGCGCGGTTTTAAACAAAAGCGAGGCGTATTTGGCGATATATAGGCGCGGATTTTCGTCGTCTAATTATAACCGGCGGTAGTTAAATAACACCGTCGTGTATAAATAATAAAAGCGACGGTTTAAAGTAAAACCAGTAAATCATATGCACAATGCGTCGATATCAGTTTATTTTCAAGATCCCAAAACCTATTAAGACACAACATAGACATGAAACCAAGCAAGAAACCAACATATACTAAGCATGAAAACAATAAATCCATTCCCAATTCAACATAACAGAGAGTGATTAAAGATCAGGCAAAATGAAATCCATTCCCATATTCAACATAGCAGAGTGATCAAGAAAACATTAAGCGGAAAATCCATGAACCCATACCTCCAACAACATTATTAACAAATCGCCGAAACATATACACAAAACCCTTTAACAAAACAAGCGTAATATATCATTCAATGAATTTACAAAGGGAAGAGAGGTTTGTACTTTGTTGTGAGCTCACGATTATGACCAAATTGGTTGTACGACAGCTAACTTTGAGATTAGAGATGAAGTGAGAGGCGAAATGTTATGTTTATGCAAATCTAAAATTTTAGGGTTAGGGGTTAGAAGTATAAAAATAAGAGCCAAATCTGAAAATTTTAGGTCCCGCGAATATTTTAATAAAGCGCGCTTTTTAAAACATCGACCGAAAAAACACGCGTCGTTAAAATTTAACATTAAACATGACGCTTATTACATTAAGGACGTCGTGGTAAAACTGTGTACCACGCAAAATCAAAAAAGGCGTTAAAACTATGAAAAACCACGTCGGAGTTAAGTAATTAACGACGTTGTAAATAATAATAAACGACTTACGTGTAAACAAAATGTCGTTTAAAAGAGAAACCACGTTGGATTTTTTACCATACGACGTAAACTCAATATTCCACGACTCAATCACCGTCGTTAAAAGTAATACCCTAAACTTTAAAACCATAAATTATATATTTGTAAAATTTAATTTTATAAAATTGTTTATGGTTTTACATCCTAATAAATAACAAACATAAACCCTAAACCCCAAAAATTATACTTTAACCATAAACCTAATAAATAACAACCTAAACCCCAAACCCTAAACCTAAACCATCAAACTATATAAGTGATGCTATGACTCATCAAAATTTTTATTTTGGTTTGGTCATTTAAACTTTTATTACACAAACTGCATTTTTTGGGGTTAGGGAAGAAAAAATATATCAATGACTTCATAGGAGTTGAAGTTGAATTTTTTGAATTTATTTTAAATTTATTTTTAAAATTTTGAATTAAAAATAATAAAATATTCTTATATCAAAAACAAACCACGACGTTGTAAATAATAATAAACGACTCACATGTAAAAAGGACGTTGTTTAAAAGAGAAACCATGGCGGATGTTTCACCATCTGACGTAAAATACATATTCCACGACCGAATCACCGTCGTTAAAAGGTATTAACCTAAACCTAATAAGCGACACTTGTTTCAAAGGGCGTCGTTTCGAAACTCATGGTGAAATTGTCATCAAAGCGGCGTCTTATATCGTCCATCACGTCTAAATATCATTTCATCGGTTTTTACATAATTATATGCGTTGGAAAGTTATTACAAATCGATTCATAATTTGTTTTTTCTTTTATATTATGAAAACCTCAACAAATTTTCAGGGAAAAAAAGGATGTATATTATAGACAAAATTTGTACATTATATATTATAGACAAAATTAGTACATATAAAAATATCAAGTGTTCCAAAAATCCTCTAATCCATATGAAGGCAAACAAACTCTGCCCATTCTTTCCTGACTTCATCAATGGCTGCTTGGGGGTATGGCGCTTGATCTTTTCCCACTCAATAGCGCAATCCATAAACAATGATTATTAAGCTTTACAAAATAAAAAGAAATTCAGACACAGACGACGTTTTTTTTTCATAACCGACGTAGTATATCGATTCAACGGCGATAATTTTAAATGACCGTCGTTGATAATACTAAAACCACATAAAATGTTTACGAAAATTTTATTCTTACCTTCTTCTCAAACTCAAGGAAGGATCCATGATGATGTCCCTCATAGGCGCATCACATAATACCGTATTCGACCTTTCTTTGGTTTGCTTTGGTGTGCTGGCGATTTCCAAATTGGTGCTTTATGGCCTAGTACGCCTGTAGGAATTATAAATTTTAAAGCGCATTCACGATGTTTTTGCCCTCCTCATCAACCACGATTTCGAGGAGGATCGAGAAAATAAACGGTTTCCCTCTTTGCCCTCTGTCAACAAGACCAATAGCGGCTGCACAAAATAAAATAAAAGCGGCGGTTATTATAAAAACCAGCGTATTATATAATTTCACAGCGTAATAACTTAATCGCCGGCGTCATTATAAATTTATCACGGCGATAATTAACTACCGGCGTGATTAGTTATTTCAAGCGACTCAATAAATAAATAACAGCGTGGTTAGATGTTTCAAATGACACAGAATTAGTTAAACAGTTTTATAAGTGAAAATCATACAAACAAAATCCTTTTAAGGAGACTAACCCTGGATTGTAAGGCATCATGAAAATCTGTTCACCATCTGTTTTGAAGTCATTGCTACAATTCGTGATCATCGATTAGTGACCAGCGTTGGCACTAGCGAAGCGGTCGATAAAGCCAACCATCTGCACATATTTGCTTCTCTCAAAAGATCATATAAGCACCTAAATATATAAAACAAACGACAATTATTTATACACAAACGACATATTATGCAATTTCACACGACGAACTGAAATAGAAATAGACGTGATAACTAATTTATCACGGCGGTAAAAAAAAAGCAGCGTGGTTAGTGAAAAGCTAAGCGACACAATAATTAAACAACCGACGTCTTATGATATAATGTTTGATATTTGATTAGGACAAACCTCATATACTACCACGGTAGCCCAATTTCTTCCATGCACATGAGGCGTGTAATATCTTCATGCAAGGCGAAGGTACTTGATCTGCACCAAACACCTCCTTCTCAATGTTGAAGGTCATGATCTTCCCCTGTGGCTTTAGTGTAGTTTCCACATAACCACAAAGGGTTATGAGAAGATGGCACCTCCATTTGAATAATCAACTACTTCATTACCTGTTTAAAGAAATAAGCAAAATAAAATGGCGTGGTAATTCATTAAAAGCAGCGGTTTAAATTAAAAGCGTCGTCGATTATAATTTAAGCGTGGTAATTAAACCGTTGTTTTAGATAATTTATTAAATCGTAGAAAATAAATTCCGACGTCTAATGTGAAAACAAGCAGCGGTTTAAAGAAAATATCAGCGTCTGAAATGTGAAAAACAAATTAAAAGGCAAAGTGAGAATATACCTCCTCGTCATGCTTTTCTTCATCTTGTTTTTCTTCTTTCTTCTCTTCATCATTTGTGTCTTCCTTTTTGCCTTCATCTTTTTTCTCTTTTTTTTCTTCCTTCTTCCCTTCATCTTTTTCTCCATCTTGTTCATCTTTATTTTCTTCTTTCTTCTATTCATCTTGATTATCTAAAGCCACATATTTCTGTTTTAAATAATAAAGAAATATATATATATATATAAGACAGATTGTACAGAGAGTAAAAAAATTAAACCAAAGCGTCGTAGTAAGGCATAACATAAGGCGGTATGTAAATATGGGCGTCTTAAAATTATTAAGCGATGGTAAATAATAAGCGTCGTAGTAATTGTATATTCATTCGTTAAGGACTAAAACCAATGCGTCTAAAAACCACAAAGTTCGACATCTAATGGCGTGTAAAACAAGTAAACTAAATACGACGTGGTATTTAAATAAACACGACGGGTTATTTATAAAATCGTCGTGGTATGTTTTTAAAACGACGGGTTTATTCATAATAACGACGTCTAATGTTTAAAAAAACAGAGAAATTCAAAGTTCAGATATGTTACCGTTTCTTCGCTGTTCCCCATTTCTAGCAGTATCATCCTCTAAATGTAGGGATCTCACTTCAGCCCCAGAATAGCTTGCTTTATCAGACATTGGATTTTTGGGACTTTGCTGTAGACCTTGGTTTTGTGAGGGGCTAGTTTTCGGTTTAAGCATGCTTGGATCAAAATTGGGGATGAGGTGGGAAAGCTGACTTAGTAAATGTTCCCTCTCAGCCTCTACTAATTGTTTGGTTCTAGCTTCCATCTTCTTAGTCTCTTCTTGAAGGACAATTCTTACACTTTCCTTCAATTGATCAGCAAACTTTACCCTCTGTGGTCTAGGTAAATTGAAGAATTGCCTAGGGGAAATCCCAGCACCTACCCCTCTTACTCTCCCTGGATGCTCGGGACCCAAAGCCAAGGTCAACACATCATTACTGCCAGATAAACTCAGAGTGCCTTCACCACTTGTTTTGCAATTCATCCTAAAACAAAGACATACAAAAAGTCGGCACAAGAAAACACTGCAGCGATTATTTATAAACAAGCGGCGCATTATATAATTTCTAGCGCACCAATATAGAAAGGCGTTATAATATATTTATAACGGCGTTAATTAAAATCGGCGTGGTTAGTTGTTTAAAAGCGGCATAATAAATAAACCACGGCGTCTTATCTTTAATTCTGAGCGAGTTGTGATTCCAGTTTAGATCTTTCACGGCGTTTTTGAAAACATTTGGCGTAGTAATAACATTAACGAACGAAAAAAATTAACCCAAGCGTCTTATACTATATATTACGAAAGCGAGCTTGTGATTCGGTTTAGATCTTTCCGGCGTTTTATAAAATATTCGGCGTAGTAAAATCATTCACAGACGGAAAAATATAACATAAGGCGTAATAAGAATTATACGTTTAATAAAATTTAAAGCAGTGTCTAGGCTTACAATTAATTTTTGCTTTCTCTTTACCTTTGGATCTGGGATGTTACCATGTTTGTCCTGTCTAGCTTTCTTCCATAAGGTAGATCGATCAATTTCTACCCCAGGCATGGTTTCCTCCAATTGATCCTCCAAACCAGCATATCCTTTTCGAGACAATCGATGATTGTACTCAAGTTTCTCCCTAATCTGTGAATGTTGAGAATGCATAGACTCAAATTCTTTGGATAACCTTGAAGCTACAAAGGCATCCCATTCTGCTTTCTCTATGAATTTATATACTTCAGGGGGTTGGCTTAATTTCTCCCTCTCCTTGATGTATGGAAGGATATAATGCCTCGTCGGTGTAGACTTGAAATCCTTCCATTTCTTGCGTGAAGATAACACGAGTCTTGCCTAACCTACCACAAAAGCCATGTCAACGGCTTCCCAAATCTGCTCCTTTATATCATTGGGGATTTCAGCCCATTTCTTGTCCACAAGTGGGACTCTGGGGCGTGCCAACACACCAATGTAGGACTGCATCTCAGTATGTGCAGGGCCACATCCTTTCCCCCTTTTATTGTACTCAACAACTGGCTTGATTTTTGCAATTTTCTCTTCACAACACGAGGCATTGTGCTCATACCTCGACCTGACTTTGAATCCTCAGAAATTGTTGTCGTGGTTGCTTGGTTCTGTCTCAGCAGATGAAACAAACTTCATCTTCTTCAAGGGCTTGTCTTGAGGAGTTACCATTCCAAGCTCCTTACCTCCATTTTTTTGGGAGCCACAGTACTTACTTTGGTCTTGAGAAACCATGGTTACAGAATAAACAAACACGCAAGTGAAAATATTTGGGGAAAAATTAGAACACAAGCAGCGGTTGTTTATAAACTCGTATGATAAGATTTTACACGACGTAATAACATAACATCAGACGTAATAAATGTTTAAAGAAGAAACAATATAAATGTTTAAACAACGATGAAACAATATTAAATAAGGCGTGAAGAACTTATTACAGCGATATTTACTGACGTCGTGATATTCATATTAACAGCGTAAATATTAATATAGCGTCGTGTTATGGATATTCACACGACGTGAATAATAAGCTACCGTCGTATTTATAAGAAACCAAAAACATTTTTCTTTCTCTGTGAATGATTGATTGCAGGTTTAATTTCTCTGAAACATGGTTTTTTTTTCCTAATTTGATAAAATACAAAAAAAAGCTTTGGCATCTTTTTATAGGCGGCGGTATCTTAGTATAGCATTAAATGGTATAATTTATTCACAGCGTCAATAATAAATCATCGTCTATATAAGATACCAAACCCTACTTTCTTTGTCTCGTATTTTATCAAATTAGGAAAAGCAACTCATCAGTTGAGAAATCAAACCTGCAACTAAACAAGCAAATAAAAAATTGACCGTCATTTTAAAAACAACTTAGAATAATTTTAAGACGACGCTAGGACGACTGACGAACCGTCGTGGTCTACATATTTAACCACGTAAATAAAAGCTACCGTCGTCTTATTTAGTTGAATTAGTTGTGTTCAAAGTTGAAACTTTCCCTCTCTGTCTGTGTATTTTATCAAACTTGGAAAGAATAAAAATGATTTTCGCCAGAAAAAAGGTAAAAAGATTTTCAAAACAAAAACAGTATGAGCATGCAAAATAGCAACAAAAATAGTGATGAAGCTTACCTTTTTGCGTGCAATGAAAGCTTTCTCTCGGATTTAGTGTTTTTAAGTTCGGAGGCGGCAGCGAAGACAAGAGGAAGACGATGAGATACTCTGGCAGTGCTCTGACAAGGAAAAAAGACGAAAAGTTTTCTCTGGGAGATTGAAATTTTTTCTCGGGTTTGGAAGCGAGTGCATGTGTAAGTCGGTGAAGCGAAAGTTGTATATGTATACAAACCGTTTCATAGTAATAAGGCGGCGGTTTACATAGACACGGCGTGATATGACAAACTACGATGTTAATTTGAACTTATGGCGTGGTACATAAATCGGCAGATAGTGTTGTAAAGTACGCCGTAGTAAACTCCTAAATAAAAGTCGATAACTCAATATCTCGCGTCATGGTAGAAATATTTAACCACGACGGTTGTTTTAAATTCTGACGTTTAGTTTTTATAATATCGTCGTTTTGTAATATCTAAGCGTGGATAACGATAAACTAAAGCGCGTATTATTTTTCACGGCGTGGATTCGTTTTAAGCGTCGTTATGTGTAATATAACCGGCGTGGATTTTATTTTTTATTATAAATATAATTTTCCTTCCTCTTATATAGTTATTTTTTCAAAAGCGATTGCCTTATAGATATAGTTTTTTCCCGAGAAATTAATGTTCTAGAATTTGTAAAGTTTCTTTTCTAGGTGAGTGATTTAAATCAAATAAAAATATAAAACAACGACTGTTTTTGTTATACCGTCGTCGTTTCTTGTCGTCTTAAGTAAGAATAAAACAGCGTAATGTATTTATTACCGCGAGGATTATTTTTGTTAAGCGTCGTTATGTAATAATATAACAAGCGTGGATTTTGTTTTAATTATAAATAGGGTTTTTTTCCACGGGTTCTTTCAGTTTTAGTATTCGATTAGGGTTTCAACTTCTTCTTGCCCCTTTCTCTGTCTCACCTCATCTCTTGGGAGGCAATTGTTTGAATGTTGGTTATCTGTGGCTGATTGCAAATCACCAATTTTCAATAAATTGTCTCTCTGATTGCAAATCTGTGGCTGCCGTCGTGAAGTTTTAGGAGGCAATTGTTTGGATGTGAATGTGTGTGTGCGTTTGTGTAGATACACAAACGCACACGCATCATTCACTTCCAAAAAATTGTCTCTCTGATTGCAAATCTGTGGCTGCCGTCGTGAAATTTTAGGAGGCAATTGTTTGGATGTTGATGTGTGCGTGCGTTTGTGTAGATACACAAACGCACATATCATCAACTTCCAAAAAATTGTCTCTCTGATTGCAAATCTGAGGCTGCCGTCGTCAAATTTCAGAAGCAATTTTTTGGATGTTAATGTGTATGTGCGTTTGTGTATCTCAAAGACACAAATACACATACATCATTAACCTCTAAAATATTGTCTTCTTGGTAAGATTATGATGAGCAACAGAGTTCTATCTTGTAAGATTTCCTAACCCTTGTGATCTCAGAATAATCTGATTATGTCGGCGGTTTTCTATATAAACCGTCGTGGTTATTTCAATTCTTGTCGTTAAGTAGATCTACCGATGTAGGATAACAAAATCCAAGAAATAAATTGTTTAAAAAAATTCTTATTCAGACAACTGTTTAAATATAATGTATGACGTATAAAGTGTCCCGAATAAACGTTAAATTCTATAATACGTCGTTATATGTAGAAAACCCCAACTTAGTAAGATTTAAAGATGTAAGTCGTAGAAATACGAGAAAGACGTCGTTATATTTACCTTTAGTGAGTTGTACATTAATTTAATACAGCGGTATTTTGTATTTTACACCCATGGATTTATTTGTAATTATCACAGCGCCTTATCCGAAAACTTGGTGGTGTTAATTTCTGGATAAGCGGCTTTGAAACCGTCGTCTTTACTTTCCGCGTCGGTCAGTTCATACTTCGCCGTTATTTGTTAGCTATGATTTTCCTCTTGAAAATCCTATTTCAATGGGCGTCGGTTTTTAATTAGAAAATGCGTCGTGTTTTAAGACGACCATTTGAAACTCCATTTTTAGTTGTCTAATGTATTTATTACTGCAGCGGTTTTATAAAACCCGTCGTCTTTAAAAAAAC
This sequence comes from Prunus mume, assembly GCF_029339155.1. NCBI lineage: Eukaryota > Viridiplantae > Streptophyta > Magnoliopsida > Rosales > Rosaceae > Prunus > Prunus mume. Next base: position 99,415 of record NW_028296560.1, read on the forward strand.
ATGGCGGTTTTCATAGGACGTCGTGTTTTCTCTGGTAGTCTTTTCACTTTTGTAGTAGTGTGTCAGTTGGTTACCTTCAAGACGAACTCTCACCAACTCTTGCAAGTTTTCAAGCTTTTGGGGATTGGACCTATCAAGTGGTTGTTGTGTGCTGTAAAATTTTCTAGATGTCCGCCTCGGCAAATAAGTTGGGGCAAATAACCAGAAAAGTTGTTAGTGTCCAATTGCAGCAAAGTCAACATCATGAGATTCTCTATCTCTTGGGGGATGGTGCCAGAAAGTTGGTTATCACGAAGGTGTAAGACTTGTAAGTTGCTCAACTCACCAAGTGAAGTGGGGATGGAACTATTGAGTTGATTCGGACTCAACTCTATGTCCACAATAGATTTCAAGTTCCCTAACTCTAGAGGAATTGTGCCGGGAAGTTTATTTTCAAAGAGATAGAGACGGGTAAGGTTTGTCAAATCACCTAAAGATATCGGGATTGGCCCAGTTAGATTGTTCTTATTAATGCATAATTGCACTAGAGACTTCAAATTTCCTATTTCTGAAGGGAATGACCAGAAAGTTGATTGTCGTACAGGTGCATCATGGTTAGGTGTTTTAAATTTCCAAAACTTGGAGGAATGGGACGTATTAAATAGTTGTCCTGCATGTACAGCACCTCTAAATTGGAAAGGTTGCCAATAGAAGCTGGAATTGGACCTTGTAGATTGTTGGTTTGCTGAGCAAGCTCATTAAGAAACTTTAGCTGACCAATTTCTCGAGGGATTGAGCCATTTAATTGGTTCTCATTTAGGTGCAGGAGTTGAAGATTATTTAGAAGACCAATTTCTGGTGGGATTTCTGTAAACTTAATATTGGGTAAAACCATAAGAACCCAATTCATGACCCAAGATCTTGAACTATGATTTTCCACATGTATTAGTAGGAAATTCAATTAGACTTAAATTACATACATACCTTGAATGGTTAGTCTTCTACCATATCAAGATATTGTCTTGAAGCGATCCGTGGCGGAGCCGTCGATGGAGAAATAGATTTCTCTCTCTAGCCTTTTGCCTTTAGAAAGTGTCCGTGTATCAGTGTCTTCATCAGTGTACACATAAGATGGGTATGTGCACTATTAAGCGAGAGAGGACCCGTTTCCTAGAGCCATAATCAATTACCACCCATCAAGGTAATAATGAAACTACTTCTCTTTATTTGACCAATATAATTATTCGAATAATATTTATTAAACAATTAAACAATTTATTTACCACATAGGTCACTTCATATGGGCTACGAATATTTATAAAATATTCTTACATTCTCCACTTGGCCCATATGATAAATTTACTTTATGGTTCAATAAATGAACATTAGGCTATGTGATACATTCAAAATAATCCTCACTTTCATATGAGTCGACATAAATACGTATTTAAGCAAATGTCTAATCTGAGTCATAGTGGTTATGCATCAATAAGCGTCTGATCCTTCCATGTACCACAACATTAGCAAATGCATTCGAGCAGTCCATAGGTGAAAGTGTCATAAAAGGTCAATAATGTCTTTGCGGAGACTACTCATGTTATCATTCATCAATCATTCATGTATATACATATAAAGGGAAAACAGGATATAACAAAAACATATTCAATTATTGAGCTCAAAAGTGTCAAAATAAATAAGTGTCATTATACAAATCACAACATCATAAAGCCTATCATGGTTTTATGACCAGGAGCGATCCTCAGATATAACTATTAATGTCTTGGCGGGAACCTTTACTTGGTTTAAGCATAAGTTTTGTCTTTATAGACACTCTTTGTTTTGAACCTCCTTAATGACAAGGTATTTAATTCCACTATGTTTAGCACTCTTAGAACACTTGTCATTCTTGGAGAAAAGGACAATTGCGGTATCAACATAAATTCTTAAGCGTGACAATAAAACATAAACACCAAGTCCTAAGATTAAAACCCGCAACTTCAATTCATCAACTATGGCCTTAAACAAACCATATATGCATAATGAATTCTCCTTTATGCTTTATTAATGTTCCAATTCACTCTTATGGGCATTGCATAATGCTAAACTTGTCTCCTTCCTAAATTGGAGCAGCATTAATGGATAAACATTATTCCATATCATGTCTCTTTAGAACACTTACAATATATGCTTAATGAGACAAACTGAACAATTCATGTGATCCATTCTAGAATATTTCAATTCCAATCACAAAAATTGTCTCATCCATATATTTCATTCAAGGTTCTTACATAAAAGCTTAATGGTTTCAACAATGAAAACCAAGACCAATATATGACAAGCAAAATAGCATAAATATCCAAAGTGAGAAATATAGACTTACTCCCACTAACCTTGAGATACATACAACAATTAATAGTGCTTTCATTAAAAATTAAAAATTAAAAATATTATGATATTATTAAACTTTGCATACCATAATAATTGCTAAATTTTTAATTTTATACAGTGAATTCTTCAGTTTACAAAGCATGTGTTTCTTTCAATAAAAGAAAAGTCTTCAGGTTCATTCATGTAGACTTCTCTATTAAACACTTATCTAATATTTTATCTTTCACATCCATACAGTGTAACTCTAAATCATAGTGAGTTACGAATACCACTATATGATTCCAAGTGAGTCATTCATAGAAACAAGAGAGAATGTCACTTTATAACATATGCCATCTTTCTTAGTAAGATCGTTGGCCAATAGTGTGTCTTTATATCCATCTATATTGCCATTGGAGTTGTATGTAGTCATGAAGACACTCTTACACAACTCATCCTTTGCAGGCAAATCGATGAAATCACAAACTTCATTATGGCAAATTGATTTCAACTCATCATTCATGGCATAAATCTATTTAGTAGAATCAATATATGTTTAGCGACATGTGAAAATAAAATCAAAATCTTTCTTAACACTCACAGTCAGATTCTTGTAGATATACCAAATAATCACTTAGTAGCAAATACCAACAAGCAATGTCTTGATATCATCTTAATGCTATTCTTTGTGCGTCTCTACTACACTTTCACTGGTGAAGTAGTCATAATGGAGTGATTAGTTATTCATTAATTAGTTATTCATTGTTGTTGTTTTACAGCTGTAGAATAACAATTTCACACTGGTGAAGTATGCATGCAAAAATTTGCACACTAACTTTTCATAAAACCAATTTTCTTGGTTATCCACTCCCACTAATTTCACCATTTAAAATGTAGTTATTTCAATAATCTCATACTCTGGTTAGGATAATAAAATCTATACCATTTGTACTTTTCTAAGTAACCAATAAGGTTATCAGAAAACATTCTGAAGGTCCAATCCCTTCTCATGTAAACATTACATTCTTACTTCCACTAAGCAACCCAAAACATAATGGTGCCTTAAACTGGATTTCCTTACTTTCCTGAGTTCAAATAATTTCTTATTTGACTATCTTTAGGAATTAGCATAATAGTTGTAGTAGAACATGTATCCATAATGGTATCGTGCGATAAATTACTTCACATACCCTAACAAAGGATAGAGCATTATAAGGTGAACACATGTTTTATAAATAATTTCAATTAGCTAAAATTTCTTATGGCATCTTTCTTGGTGTATTTAGATTGTTTTCCTTAATACAATCCACTTACACACCAATAAGGGATCAATAAAATATTGGTTCAGAAGAACCTCATTCCTTACTGATCCCTTAGTTCTTTCTCTGAACACATTACCAGTCATTTGTGCCATAAGAACATTAAACTTTAATTTGTCAAAATGCGGTCACTTTTAAATCAATCATGCAAAGTATCAAAAACATTTAAAGAAAAAAGTTATCATACTTTAATTTCGTAAATCATTGATAGAATACCACAATTAACAAAATAGGCATTCTTTAAGAGACTAAAACAGTCATCACCAAACTTTAAAGGATAAAACATTATTGCCAAATTCCAAACAAAATTCCAACTAGATTTGAAACAGTAAGTGCTAAAATATGAGAACTATGAGAGAATATTTGTTTGTGGGAATTTTCTGTGTATTCTTCTCCTTGTAGGAGGTCATATTTATAATACAACAAAACCTGAATGGGCAAGTAAATAATAAATTCCTAAATCTATTTACAGTAAGAAATCAGGAATTAAAGTAAATCAATTACAAATAAAATAGGAATCCTTGGTGTGTAAGGAAAGTAAGTCAATATCCACAAGTCACGCCCGACATCCCCCTCATATTGGTGCATAGATGTCGCAATGCCGTGATCCGTGAATTATGGAATGCTACTGGAAATGCGTTCTGTCAAAATATCGCCAATTGATCCTCGAATTCACAAGAAAGCTGAAACACTTTGGCCTCAAGCCTGTTTGATGAAGTGTTGATCCACCTCAACATGTTTAAATCGATCATCTTTGAACAGTTTACATGCAATGGCTATACGCTGACCTTATTGTCTAAAGAGATTCATTGTGGATGTAGGTTTATACCCAAGTTGATAAGCAACTTTCTTAACCAAAGTCCACAAATCCCTTTAGTCATGCCTCTGCAGACTAAACACACTGCTGGATAAAGCTACTACATTCTGTTTCTTGCTCCTCCATGTCACCAATTACCTCCCCACGGTCTTAGTAGCGATGTGGATTTTCTATCATTACATTACCACCTGTGCATCCAGAATAACCATCAATATTTAGATGACCATGCTTTGAGAACATAAGTCCTTTTCAGTCGCGGACTTCAAATATCTAAGTATCCAGTTGCATTCATGTGGTCTTCACTTGAAGTGCATAAATTGAGTGCTTGCTCACCCAACCAATGTGCTGGTGGTAT
>NW_028296561.1:0-5000 GCF_029339155.1 Prunus mume
TTTGGAGTTAAACTTCCATTTGTCCATATTTCGAGAAAAAGTATCTCCTGTTTTTCATTCCCATTCACATAAGAATGAATGCTATGATTCGCATTTCGAACAGGCATGAATACAGCATCTATAGGATAACTTCCGTCTTGAAAGTTATTTGGCGTTTTTATACGATATCGCGATTCCTCTCGATTTGTAATTCAATACACAAATTAATTGGTTCCGTTAGGTTAGCTATATGCTGTGTATTATCAACGATTTCCACAGAAGGTGGTAAGATAATGTCTTGAGCAGTTACATATCCAGGACCCTTGATACAAATAGACGCGTTACGAGTTCCATATAGATTACTTCTCAATACAATTTCTTTCAAATTCATTAAAATTTCATGTACGGATTCTGAATACCTATTATGGTAGAATATTCATGTGGTATTTTCTCAGATTTTGCGCGTGTGATACATGTTCCTTCTATTTCTCCGAGCAAAGCTCTTCGCATCGCAATTCCTATTGTATCTGCTTGACCTTTCATAAGTGGGAATGCCAGAATAAAGCGTCCATAATAAAGACGCTTACTGTCTGCTCTTGATTCAACACACTTCCACTGTAGTGTCCGAGTAGATACTGTTACTTTCTCGAACCATAGTATATTATTTGATCAAATCATTGAATTATTTATTTCTCTTGAAATCTCTTCAATGTTTATTTTACACACGCCTTTTTTAGGGGCCTACAGCCATTATGTGGCATAGGGTTACATCGCGTATGAAACTTAATAGTATACCACTTCTACGAATAGCTTCTTAATGCCGCATCTCTTCCGAGACCCGGGCCTTTTATCATGACTTCTGCTCGTTGCATACCTTGATCCACTACTGTCCTAATAGCATTTCCTGCTGCGGTTTGAGCGGCAAATGGGTACCTCTTCTTGTACCCTTGAATCCACAAGCCCCGGCGGAGGACCAAGAAATTACTCGACCCCGTACATCTGTAACAGTCACAATCGTATTATTGAAACTTGCTTGAACATGAATAACTCCCTTTGGTACTCTACGCGCATTCTTACGTGAACCAATACGTCTATTTCTACGTGAACCAATTTTTGGTATAGGTTTTGCCATATTTTATCATCTCATAAATATAAGTCAGAGATATATGGATATATCCATTTCATGTCAAAACGTATCCTTATTTTTTTTACTTATTTATTTGTACATCTGTACATCGGTTACTTTTGATTTCGAGAGTCTTTTTTGCTTTAGAAAGATTAGCCTTGTCTTTGTTTATGTCTCGGGTTGGAACAAATTACTATAATTCGTCCCCGCCTACGGATCAATCGACATTTTTCACAAATTTTACGAACAGAGGCCCTTATTTTCATATTTGTCATTCCCTTTCTTACTATTTATTGGAAGAAAATAAGTTTCTTGAAATTTTTAACTTGAATTGTATCCCCACGAAAGAATGTTGAAATTGAAAACCACCGAATCATTCTGAGTCTTTGCTTTGGAGTCTATAAACTATACGTCCTTTGGTTGAAATAAGGACTTACCTCAATTTTTATTCTATTTCTTGGTAGTATACGTATAAAACAACGTCGAATCCTTTCCGAAACAAAAACCAGAATCATATTTTCATTATCTCAAATCTAAACGAACCCGGAAGATACATACCATTGGTAAGTTGTTCAGTAATTAAACCTCATGAATCTTTTTTTGTTTCATTCCAGGTAAAACCGCTTTGAAGTATCAACTAATGTAAGAGGGGTAATATTATAAAGTTGTCCTTTCTCTTTTCACAAATATGAAAGTTCTTCGTATAATTCGTCTATCAGAAAGATTACCATATATAACACAAAATTTCTCCGCCGATTCCTTCTATTCGAGCCCTTCGGTCTGTCATTATACCTCGAGAAGTAGAAAGAATTACAATCCCCATTCCGCCTAAAATTCTAGGAATTTTTTGATAGTTAGAATATATTCGTAAACCGGGTCGACTGATCCGTTTTAAATTTAAAACAGTTCTATACGATCCTTTTCTATTTCTTCTATGTCGTAGTGTTAAAACCAAAAATATTTATTGCTTTCCTGATGTTTTCTCACGTTTTCAATAAAACCTTCTTGTAAAAGGATTTTAACAATATTTTCAGTGATGTTAGTAGATGGTATTCGAACTGTTCTTTTTTTATTCATGTCAGCATTTCGTATAGCGGTTATTATGTCAGCAATAGTGTCTTTACTCATGATAAACTAAGATTTTTGTTGCCCCCAAATTTTGATATAATCAACATGCTCTTTTTCTTTTTTTATTTATCTTTATTTCTGAATTATTAAAGGTATATACGTGATATATAAACAATCTACTAATTAATCGGTTTCATTCAAATACCAAATACTATAACTATATTACGGCCTTCCCTTATAATACTTCGGGTGCTAATGAAACTATTTTAGTGAAATTTAACTGTCTTAATTCCCGGGCGATCGCGCCAAAATTCGGGTTCCTTTAGGATTTCCTTCTTGATCAATAACAACTGCAGCATTGTCATCATATCGTATTATCATACCGTTGTCGCGTTTGAGTTCTTTACAAGTACGTACAATTACAGCTCGGATTACTTCTGATCTTTCTAGAGGTGTATTTGGTACGGCTTCCTTGATTACAGCAACAATAACGTCACCAATATGAGCATATCGTCGATTACTAGCTCCTATGATTCGAATACACATCAATTCTCGGCTCCGCTGTTATCCGCTACATTTAAATGGGTTTGAGGTTGAATCATATCGTTTTTTTATCGATTTTTTTGTTTTCAATGCAAGGGTCTAAATAAAAAAAAAGAAATATTATTTGTTCAAAACAAAAACCTGCAATTTTTTTCATACAAAAGACCCCTTTCCTTTGTTTCTACATCCCTATCCCGAAAGAATGAATTGAGTTCGTATAGGCATTTTGGATGCCGCTATTGAAATTGCCCTTCTGGCTATATTTTCTGCTACTCCGCTCATTTCATAAAGTATTCTACCGGGTTTAACAACAGCTACCCAATATTCGGGAGATCCTTTCCCCGAACCCATACGTGTTTCTGTAGGTCTTACTGTAACGGGTTTGTCTGGAAATATGCGTACCCATATTTTTCCACCGCGGCGTGCGTTTCGTGTCATTGCTCGCCGCCCTGCTTCTATTTGTCTAGATGTGATCCAAGCGGGTTCAAGCGCTTGAAGAGCATATCTACCGAAGCAAATACGATTGCCTCGATAAGATATTCCTTTCATTCTTCCTCTATGTTGTTTACGGAATCTGGTTCTTTTGGGGTTATAGTTGATGGTTGTTTATCAATTCCATCCATCTCTACTACAGAACTGGACATGAGAGTTTCTTCTCATCCAGCTCCTCGCGAATTAAACAATTAAAAATAATATACACGGTGAATAATATACGGAATCGTGGTATTCTTTTAAATTTTATCTAATCTATATCTATATCTATTATAAATTTAAAATTTTTTGTGTTTTAATATATAATTAAACATGTCTTCTATTTATAGATAATGTCGTTTTTATATAACGTTATCGTTATAATGAATCTTTATTTTCTTTTTCCTTTGTATTATCATATCGAATCGACTAAAATTTAGAAATAAAAAAATTCGCGGGCGAATATTTACTCTTTCAACATTCAATTGTAAGATTAGTCTATGACATGACCTCTCAGAATAAATGAATAGGTTTCTGGTCTGTTCCGCCATCCTACCCAATGAATCATTAGGATTCGTTTTCAATAGAATCTTATGCATTCACAGGTTCTGTCGTCCCCACCACTTCTCGATTAATGGTTAGGTCTGAATTCTACAACGGAGCCCTTAATGAAATTTATTAATGAATGAAATTTTTTCTTGAGTCAACCTTCTCAGTCTTTATTGGCTCAGGCTCTTGATTTTTTCTTCTATGCACCGATTTGTCTAATTATGGATCAATCAGTATTGATGCTTTATTACATTCCCTTTATATGAGATGACTCATAGACCTTACATATTGGAATTATATATCATTGATATTTCTTTTCCTATCTTTCTCTCACCCTTCCATTTATCTGTATACTTTTATTGCTTTACAACTCATAATCAGATTGGTTTTTCTTTTGTGTTTATGCAAAAAAGATTTCAGTTGCTACAATGATATGACTCATATATCATATCTTGACTGGTTCCTTATATCCAGATAATGCGAAGCGATGAGTTGATTATTAGTTCTATAGTTATCAGTTCGTACTACGGGCCTGTCGATTTTGTTGAATCCTATAATCCTAAAAAAACCAACGAGTCACACACTAAGCATAGCAATTATATCAAACGATTAATCGAATTTTTATTCAACCTTATAGAATTGTTCATTTTTTTTTTTATTTAACAGAAAAGGAATGAAAGAGTTTGCCTTTTTTGTTTTATCACCAGATAGAACTAAATACAAGTAAAGTAAGTTCTTATTATTCCTCGTCTACAAATATCCAAATTTTGATGCCTAATACCCCATAGATAGTCTGAACTGCGTAGGCACAATAATCAATTTTAGCTCGAATGGTTTGTAGAGGAACCCTACCTTCTCTGATCCATTCAACACGTGCAATTTCTTTTCCGTCGATACGCCCTGCAATTTGTACTTGAATTCCTTTTGTACCTGCCTGTTCAGTTAATTCAATAGCTTTTTTCATTGCTTTATGCGAAATGAAACTCTATTCTTTAATTGTCCGGCTATAAATTCTGCAAGAATATTGGGGTGCCCATAGGGTTTGAAATTCTTCTAATAGCAATGTTGAGTTTTCGGTTTACACAATTGAGTTCTTTTTGTACATTCATCTGTAATTCTTCGATTCTTCTAGTCCTGTCTTCTATTAATAACTTGGGGAATCCCATATAGATTATGACCTGAATCAAATCGATTCTTTTTTGAATCTCTATACGTGCAATTCCCTCGACATTAGAGGATATTTTCATATTCTTTTGTACATAAT
>NW_028296561.1:10000-15000 GCF_029339155.1 Prunus mume
ATGACCGGAACAGGGGGGGATACACGTTACACCACGATTTTGAATCAGAAGAGAGATTTCAAGAAATGGCAGATCTATTCACTCTATCAATAACCGAGCCGGATCTGGTGTATCATAAGGATTTGCCTTTTCTATTGGATTGGATCAAAACAATTCTTGAATGAGGTATTCAACTCCAGGGATGAATCGAAAAGAAATCTTTATTGGTTCTACCTCCTATTTTTTATGAAGAGAATGAATCTTTTATCGAAGGATCAGAAAAAATGGGTCCGACCTCCTGCGGGAATGATTTGGAAGATCCAAAACCAAAAATAGTGGTATTTGCTAGCAACAACATAATGGAGGCAGTCAATCAATATAGATTGATCCGAAATCTGATTCAAATCCAATATAGCACCTATGGGTACATAAGAAATGTATTGAATCGATTCTTTTTAATGAATAGATCCGATCGCAACTTCGAATATGGAATTCAAAGGGATCAAATAGGAAATGATACTCTGAATCATAGAACTATAATGAAATATACGATCAACCAACATTTATCAAATTTGAAAAAGAGTCAGAAGAAATGGTTCGATCCTCTTATTTTTATTTCTCGAACCGAGAGATCCGTGAATCGGGATCCTAATGCATATAGATACAAATGGTCCAATGGGAGCAAGAATTTACAGGAACATTTGGAACATTTCATTTCTGAGCAGAAGAGCCGTTTTCATTTTCAAGTAGTGTTCGATCGATTACGTATTAATCAATATTCGATTGATTGGTCTGAGGTTATCGACAAAAAAGATTTGTCTAAGTCACTTCCTTTCTTTTGTCCAAGTTACTTCTTTTGTCCAAGTTTCTTCTCTTTGTCTAACTCACTTCCTTTTTTCTTTGTGAGTTTCGGGAATATCCCCATTCATAGGTCCGAGATCCACATCTATGAATTGAAAGGTCCGAATGATCAACTCTGCAATCAGTTGTTAGAATCAATAGGTCTTCAAATCGTTCATTTCAAAAAATTGAAACCCTTCTTATTGGATGATCATGAGACTTCCCAAAAATCTAAATTCTTGATCAATGGAGGAACAATATCACCATTTTTGTTCAATAAGATACCAAAGTGGATGATTGACTCATTCCATACTAGAAATAATCGCAGGAAATCTTTTGATAACATGGATTCCTATTTCTCAATGATATCCCACGATCAAGACAATTGGCTGAATCCCGTGAAACCATTTCATAGAAGTTCATTGATATCTTCTTTTATAAAGCAAATCGACTTCGATTCTTGAATAATCCACATCACTTCTGCTTCTATTGTAACAAAGGATTCCCTTTTATGTGGAAAAGGCCCGTATCAATAATTATGATTTTACGTATGGACAATTCTCAATATCTTGTTCATTCGCAAGAAAATATTTTCTTTGTGCGGCGGTAAAAAAAAATATGCTTTTTTGGAGAGAGATACTATTTCACCAATCGAGTTACAGGTGTCTAACATATTCATACCTAACGATTTTCCACAAAATGGTGACGAAAGGTATAACTTGTACAAATCTTTCCATTTTCCAATTCGATCCGATCCATTCGTTCGTAGAGCTATTTACTCGATCGCAGACATTTCTGGAACACTTCTAACAGAGGGACAAATAGTAAATTTTGAAAGAACTTATTGTCAACCTCTTTCAGATATGAATCTGTCTGATTCAGAAGGGAAGAACTTGCATCAGTATCTCAATTTCAATTCAAACATGGGTTTGATTCACACTCCATGTTCTGAGAAATATTTACCATCCGAAAAGAGGAAAAAACGGGGTCTTTGTCTAAAGAAATGCCTTGAGAAAGGGCAGATGTATAGAACCTTTCAACGAGATAGTGCTTTTTCAACTCTCTCAAAATGGAATATATTCCAAACATATATGCCATGGTTCCTTACTTCGACAGGATACAAATATCTAAATTTTATATTTTTAGATACTTTTTCAGACCTATTGCCGATACTAAGTAGCAGCCAAAAATTTGTATCCATTTTTCATGATATTATGCATGGATCAGATATATCATGGCGAATTCTTCAGAAAAAATTGTGTCTTCCACAATGGAATCTGATAAGTGATATTTCGAGTAAGTGTTTACATAATCTTCTTCCGTCCGAAGAAATGATTCATCGAAATAATGAGTCATCATTGATATCGACACATCTGAGATCGCCAAATGTTCGGGAGTTCCTCTATTCAATCCTTTTCCTTCTTCTTGTTGCTGGATATCTCGTTCGTACACATCTTCTCTTTGTTTCTCGAGCCTATAGTGAGTTACAGACAGAGTTCGAAAGGGTCAAATCTTTGATGATTCCATCATACATGATTGAGTTGCGAAAACTTCTGGATAGGTATCCTACATCTGAACTGAATTCTTTCTGGTTAAAGAATCTCTTTCTAGTTGCTCGGGAACAATTAGGAGATTCTCTAGAAGAAATACGGGGTTCTGCTTCTGTCGGCAACATGCTATGGGGTGGTGGTCCCGCTTATGGGGTCAAATCAATACGTTCTAAGAAGAAATATTTGAATATCAATCTCATCGATATCATAAGTATCATACCAAATCCCATCAATCGAATCGCTTTTTCGAGAAATACGAGACATCTAAGTCATACAAGTAAAGAGATCTATTCATTGATAAGAAAAAGAAAAAACGTGAACGGTGATTGGATTGATGATAAAATAGAATCCTGGGTCTCGAACAGTGATTCGATTGATGATAAAGAAAGAGAATTCTTGGTTCAGTTCTCCACCTTAACGACAGAAAAAAGGATTGATCAAATTCTATTGAGTCTGACTCATAGTGATCATTTATCAAAGAATGACTCTGGTTATCAAATGATTGAACAACCGGGAGCAATTTACTTACGATACTTAGTTGACATTCATAAAAAGTATCTAATGAATTATGAGTTCAATACATCCTGTTTAGCAGAAAGACGGATATTCCTTGCTCATTATCAGACAATCACTTATTCACAAACCTCCTGTGGGGCTAATAGTTTTCATTTCCCATCTCATGGAAAACCCTTTTCGCTCCGCTTAGCCCTATCCCTCTCTAGGGGTATTTTAGTGATAGGTTCTCTAGGAACTGGACGATCCTATTTGGTCAAATACCTAGCGACAAACTCCTATGTTCCTTTCATTACAGTATTTCTGAACAAGTTCCTGGATAACAAGCCCAAGGGTTTTCTTGTTGATGATAGTGACGATATTGATGATAGCGACGATATTGATGATAGTGACGACCGTGACTTTGATACGGAGCTAGAGCTTCTAACTATGATGAATGCGCTAACTATGGGTATGATGCCGGAAATAGACCGATTTTATATCACCCTTCAATTCGAATTAGCAAAAGCAATGTCTCCTTGCATAATATGGATTCCAAACATTCATGATCTGGATGTGAATGAGTCGAATTACTTATCCCTCGGTCTATTAGTGAACTATCTCTCCAGGGATTGTGAAAGATGTTCCACTAGAAATATTCTTGTTATTGCTTCGACTCATATTCCCAAAAAAGTGGATCCCGCTCTAATAGCTCCGAATAAATTAAATACATGCATTAAGATACGAAGGCTTCTTATTCCACAACAACGAAAGCACTTTTTCACTCTTTCATATACTAGGGGATTTCACTTGGAAAAGAAAATGTTCCATACTAATGGATTCGGGTCCATAACCATGGGTTCCAATGTACGAGATCTTGTAGCACTTACCAATGAGGCCCTATCGATTAGTATTACACAGAAGAAATCAATTATAGACACTAATATAATTAGATCTGCTCTTCATAGACAAACTTGGGATTTGCGATCCCAAGTAAGATCGGTTCAGGATCATGGGATCCTTTTCTATCAGATAGGAAGGGCTGTTGCACAAAATGTACTTCTAAGTAATTGCTCCATAGATCCTATATCTATCTATATGAAGAAGAAATCATGTAACGAAGGGGATTCTTATTTGTACAAATGGTACTTCGAACTTGGAACGAGCATGAAGAAATTAACGATACTTCTTTATCTTTTGAGTTGTTCTGCCGGATCGGTCGCTCAAGACCTTTGGTCTCTACCCCGACCCGATGAAAAAAATGGGATCACTTCTTATGGACTCGTTGAGAATGATTCTGATCTAGTTCATGGCCTATTAGAAGTAGAAGGCGCTCCGGTGGGATCCTCACGGACAGAAAAAGATTGCAGTCAGTTTGATAATGATCGAGTGACATTGCTTCTTCGGCCCGAACCAAGGAATCCCTTAGATATGATGCAAAATGGATCTTGTTCTATCGTTGATCAGAGATTTCTCTATGAACAATACGAATCGGAGTTTGAAGAAGGGGAAGGAGTCCTCGACCCGCAACGGATAGAGGAGGATTTATTCAATCACATAGTTTGGGCTCCTAGAATATGGCGCCCTTGGGGCTTTCTATTTGATTGTATCGAAAGGCCCAATGAATTGGGATTTCCCTATTGGGTCAGGTCATTTCGGGGCAAGCGGATCATTTATGATGAAGAGGATGGGCTTCAAGAGAATGATTCGAGTTCTTGCAGAGTGGAACCATGCAGTACCAGACACGAGATAGATCTTCCAAAGAACAAGGCTTTTTCGAATAAGCCAATTCATTTGGGACCCTGCGGATCCACTCTTTTTCCTATTCAAAGATCAGCCTTTTATCTCTGTGTTTTCACATCGAGAATTCTTTGCAGATGAAGAGATGTCAAAGGGGCTTCTTACTTCCCAAACAGATCTTCCTACATCTATATATAAACGCTGGTTTATCAAGAATACGCAAGAAAGGTACTTCGAATTGTTGATTCATCGCCAGAGATGGCTTAGAACCAATAGTTCATTATCTAATGGATTTTTCCGTTCTAATACTCCATCCGAGAGTTATCAGTATTTATCAAAGCTGTTCCTATCTAACGGAACGCTATTGGATCAAATGACAAAGACATTGTTGAGAAAAAG
>NW_028296561.1:32500-50000 GCF_029339155.1 Prunus mume
TGAATTAAATAAATTAAAATTTTGTAAAGATGAATAAACAGGCTTATATAAAAAAGACGATATAAGAATTCCGAAATAAGCTATACTAATGGAAAAGGTTGCATTTGTGATAAATTCATACCAATCCACAGAATGGTTTCTATTTTTATGTAAAAGGTTTATAGACGGACTTAAGAATTTGGATAGTATATCCAAATCCATTCCTTCCTGATTGAATAACGGAATTCCTACGGCCCCAACGAACAATGTAAATAAAACTAATACAAGCATCGGAAATAACATAGTATTGTCCGACTCGTGGGGATATGAGAAAGTGTTTTTAGTGCCAAAACGAGCAATACTAATAAACGGATGTACCATACTTCTTACATTTTCATTACTATCAATCCGATACGTGTTTAAAAAATAAGTTTTTTCATTTTTTTTCGTAGTTAAAAAATCTAATAAACGAAAGCTTGTTTTAATAATTTTTTTTCCTTCTTTACCCCAGAGAGACATTGAATAGAACGAGCTATTTTTTTTGCCGCTGTAATTTTGAAAATAAATATTTAAATGTCCTTCAAAAGTAAGTAAATAGATACGAAACATATAAAATGCAGTTAATCCTGCCGTGGAACAAGCTATTATTGCAAAAATCGGTGAATACAACCAACTATCATTAAGAATTTCATCTTTGGACCAAAAACAAGCAAGAGGTGGAATACCACAAAGAGAAAGTGTACCTAATAAAAAAGCGGTTTTTGTAATTGGTACATGTTTTCTTAAACCGCCCATAAGAACCATATTCTGACTTTTATCTGGAGAATATCCAACAATAGTTTCCATCGAATGAATAATTGATCCAGATCCTAAGAACAACAATGCTTTCGAATAGGCATGAGTAATCAAATGAAATAAAGCAACTCGATAAGACCCCATACCTAGAGCTAACATCATATAACCCAATTGAGACATTGTAGAATAAGCTAAGCTTTTCTTAATATCTTTTTGAGCAAGAGCTAAAGTGGCTCCTAAAAGTAATGTTATTATACCTGTCAAAGCTATTACATTTATTATGTAAGGTATAACTATGAAAAGAGGAAGAAGCCGAGCTACAAGAAAAATTCCTGCTGCTACCATAGTAGCGGCATGTATAAGAGCCGAAATGGGGGTAGGCCCTTCCATGGCATCAGGTAACCATACATGAAGGGGAAATTGGGCGGATTTTGCAACTGCGCCGGCAAATAATAGGAAGGCGCATAAGGTAACAAATAAAAAATTAACCTCATTATTATAAACCAAGTTATTAAATATCTCAAACAAATCCCGAAATTCAAAACTACCCGTTATCCAATAAAAACCCAAAATTCCTAATAATAAACCAAAATCCCCGACACGATTAGTTACAAACGCTTTTTGACAAGCATTCGCCGCACTAGGTCGTGTGAACCAAAAACCTATTAATAGATAAGAACACATTCCAACCAATTCCCAAAAAATATAAATTTGTATCAAATTAGAACTAGTAACTAATCCCAACATTGAAGTATTGGAAAAACTCATATAAGCAAAAAATCTCAAATATCCCTGATCATGAGACATATAATTATCACTATAAATAAGAACCATCATTCCAACAGTAGTGATTAATATTGACATAATAGAAGTAAGTGGATCAACCAAGCAGCCAAATTCTAAATAAAAATCATTATTGATGGTCCAAGACCATACATATTGATATACGGAATTGTTATTTATTTCCTGAATAGAAAAATGGGCTGAAAAAATCATAACTATACTTAACAATAAAACACTCGGAAAAGCCCACATACGGCGAAGATTTTTTGTTGCCGTTGGAAAAAGTAGAAGTCCTGCTCCAATTAACATTGGAACTGGAAGTGGAATGAAAGGTATAATCCATGAATATTGATATGTATATTCCATAAAAAAAAATAAAATATTTTTCTTAATTAATTGTTTCTGATTCACCGGTTCTTATTTGTTTTCTGTTGAAAGGGGTCAGTTAATAAAAAAAAATTAAGATATATAAAATAAAACTTAAATAAAATTTGCATTCTAATTATTACGTATTAAAATAATTTATTTATATCTTTTATATCTATAGAGCGAGGATAAATAATTACACCAAAAACAGTGTTTGGTATGAATCATAAAGCGCATAACTTGACCCATAAAAACTATTTATTGTAATTGTAATTCGGTTATTCAGAATCATTAAACAATTTGTTTTGTAACTAATTGATTGTCTTCCATTACAATAAAAGATATTTGTAGGAAATGCTATGATATCCAACACTTTATTTTATGTAAAAAAAAAAAAAAGGGCAAATAAAATGCCTTTAATAATAAAAAATTATATATTTTGTATCTTTTAACAGATTAACTACTAGTCCCACTCGAATTTGATAATTAAAGTTGGGTGTACTTTTTCTTCGAGTTTGACCAATTAAATTAATTAAAATTAATATAATAGAAAATTATTTAAGTTTTTTAATTAAGCGATAGAGGGATTGGGTTATTAAACTTTTGATGTATTTTATTACATGTATAAATGTAACACGACGAAAATAGAAAGAAAACTAAGCGCACAATCTTTTCTTTTTTGTTTGTATTGTATTTTATAAACTTCAATCAATTCTATTCTATTTGGCATAGGGGATTGTTGTTAGTAATATTTTATGCGATTTTTACACACCCCCCTTTTTTATGAAGGGAGTATAATTTAGAGAATAAATAGATAGAGAACAGTAAAGAAAAATTTATTTTGAACAATAGATGTCTTTCACATCCAACCGAAGAACCTATTATAATTTTTTAATGGCAGTTCCAAAAAAACGCACCTCTATTTCAAAAAAACGGATTCGTAAAAATATTTGGAAAAGGAAGGGATATCGGGCAGCATTGAAAGCTTTTTCGTTAGCGAAATCTCTTTCTACCGGGAATTCTAAAAGTTTTTTTTGTGTAACAAATAAATAATAGTAATCAAACAATACAATAAAAAATCTGAATCGGTCTAATTATAAAAGTAATCTAATTTTGTTTCTAATTTTTTTATAAGATTTATAAGTTATAAGAATTTTAATTAACATCATAATAGTAAAATAATATAAATTTATATTTATATAAAATAATAAATAAAAATAATTAGTTTCATAATGTTTTAATTTAGAAGGTGTCTTTTTTCTTTCATTTCTGATATAGATAAGAATTCTGTTGTCTACTTAATTCGAAAAATTAATGGTACTTTTTTGTTTGAAAAAAGGATAAATGCAAGCACAAGGGTTCACCTTTCGTTTTAGTATATTTTATAATTTTCAGGATGGGGATTCTCACTTTCCCCATCGACTTGACTCAATAATAAAAATAAATTTATTTTTTAATATATATTATAATTATATATTAATATTATATTATATATTAAAAGAAGGGTTCGTTGAAACTAATTGATTTAGTTTTAAATATGTTTTATAATCTTCTAAATCATTATTTTTCTAAATTATTATCACTATATAAACTCTTTAACCCAATTTAATTAATAAAACCCCCTTTTACATTTTTAGGTAGTTATATGACGAATGTGCCAATTTTGAGTGATCTGTTTTAGATCCTATGGTTCGATTGGAAGATCGATCAAAATATAATATATATCAAAGATATAATATATATTAATTTAAAAATTTATAAAGTATTTTTTGAAGTACGGTACAATTTCGATAGAAATATAAAATATTGTTATATAATTGATACACCCATACTAATACCTAACTTAATTGGGTTGCTAAATCTTAACACAAATTCTCTACACAACGAAAAACCCTAAAAATTCATATAAAACTAACTATGCAAATATTTTAAAAAACCCCTTGAGTGTATCGCTGAAATTGTGTTATATAAAAATTATATTTTATCGATAAAATTCTTTTTTTATTTTAGATTAATAAATGATAAAATAAATGAATCATTAAAAAATGCAAACGAGACAGAACATTGTTTTTAGTTCTATCTATGGATTGAAGTCAAAATAATCTAGTTCCAACCGTAACATTTTTGTTTTAGGAAAACATAAATTAATAACTTACGAAAAACTACACTTTTAGTTCAGTTAAATAAAATTGACATTCTAAAATAATAAATAAAAAGATAATAAATATTATTAACGAAAACGTTTAAATCCCTAATTCTTAAACAAGTTTTTATTCATCAATTTAATGGTTTCCTAAAAAAATATTGCATTTAATTAACTCCTTCAATCTCGACGATTGAATAAAAATAGGTTATTATGATTTCGAATAAGCCGCTATGGTGAAATAGGTAGACACGCTGCTCTTAGGAAGCAGTGCTAGAGCATCTCGGTTCGAGTCCGAGTGGCGGCATGGCATCTTCTAAAAGAGTAAGCCCTATAATGAATTCAATTCCCGATTTCAATTCCTATAATTGCGGGACCCCCTTTTAATAATAATAATTTTTATGATATTTTCAACTTTAGAGCATATATTAACTCATATATCCTTTTCTATCGTTTCAATTGTAATTACAATTCATTTGATAATTTTATTAGTCGATGAAATAGTAGGACTATATGATTCGTCAGAAAAGGGTATGATAGTTACTTTTTTCTGCATAACAGGATTATTAGTTACTCGTTGGGTGTATTTGGGGCATTTACCATTAAGCGATTTATATGAATCATTAATTTTTCTTTCGTGGAGTTTTTCCATTATTCATATGATTCCGTATTTTAAAAAATATAAAAACCATTTAAGCGCAATAACCGCGCCAAGTGCTATTTTTACTCAAGGTTTTGCTACTTCGGGTCTTTTAACTGAAATGCATCAATCCGAAATATTAGTACCCGCGCTCCAATCCCATTGGTTAATGATGCATGTAAGTATGATGGTATTGAGCTATGCAGCTCTTTTGTGTGGATCATTATTATCATTAGCTCTTCTAGTCATTACATTTCGAAAATTCAGAAGGATTTTTAGTAAAGGCAATAATTTAGTATTAGTAAATGAGTCATTTTACTTTGGTGAGATTCAACACGTGAACGAAAGAAACAATGTCTTACGAAACACTTCTATTTCGTCTCAAAATTATTACAGGTATCAATTGATTCAACAATTGGATCGGTGGAGTTATCGTATTATTAGTCTAGGGTTTATCTTTTTAACCGTAGGTATTCTTTCGGGAGCAGTATGGGCTAATGAAGCATGGGGATCATATTGGAATTGGGATCCAAAGGAGACTTGGGCGTTTATTACTTGGACCGTATTCGCGATTTATTTACATATTAGAACAAATAAAATTTTTGAAAGTATAAATTCTGCAATTGTGGCCTCAATGGGCTTTCTTATAATTTGGATATGCTATTTTGGGGTTAATCTATTAGGAATAGGGTTGCATAGTTATGGTTCATTTACATCTAATTGAATTAAATAAAGGACTTGACTGACTTGACGAATAGAAACATAGGATGGCATACGTGTATATATACGAAAACTTCATGTAAACCATTAAGAACCATTTGAATCAAGTAATGGAAATGGAATGATTCAAATGGTTCTCAGAAATGCTAGACATTTCCGGTTATAATATAATTCCAATTTTTTTATTTAACTTCAAATTTAACTTAAAAGAAAAAAAGGACTTATTTTTTATTGTACAATGAACGATTTTAAAAATCATGGGATTTCCGTTTAATCCTTTGGTTTACTCATGAAAACTATCTATAAAAATAATTGGATATAATAGCTTCGACCTTGTCAACTGATAATGAGAAAACGAAATCGGGATAAACACCAATACCTATTACAGGTAAAAGGATCGAGATCGAAACAAATAATTCTCGCGGTCCAGAATCAAAAAAATAAGAGTTTGGGGCATTAAAAAGCTTGTATCCATAGAACATCTGGCGTAACATAGATAATGAATAAATAGGAGTTAATATCATTCCAATTGCCATTACAAAAGTAATTAATATTTTTGTCATTAAAAGATATTTTTGGCTAGTAAGTATTCCAAAAAAAATTATCAATTCGGCAACAAAACCGCTCATGCCCGGTAATGCAAGAGAAGCCATTGATAAGATACTGAAAGTCGTGAATATTTTTGGAATTGCGATAGCCATTCCGCCCATTTCGTCGAGATAAACAAGACGTATTCTATCATAACTCGTTCCGGCCAAGAAAAAAAGCGCAGCGCCAATAAATCCGTGAGAGATTATTTGTAAAATGGCTCCGTTGAGTCCTGTATCGCTTATAGAACCAATTCCTATAATTATGAAACCCATATGAGATACAGAAGAATAGGCTATTCTTTTTTTTAAATTACGCTGACCTGGAGATGTTGAAGCTGCATAGATTATTTGAATTGTGCCTACTATCATCAACCAGGGAGAAAATATCGAATGAGCGTGGGGTAATAATTCCATATTGATCCGAACCAATCCATATGCTCCCATTTTTAATAAGATTCCGGCTAAAAGCATACAAGTACTGTAATGCGCCTCTCCATGAGTGTCTGGTAACCATGTATGTAAGGGTATGATCGGTGATTTGACAGCAAAAGCAATAAGAAATCCAATATAGAATATTATTTCCAGTGCTACAGGATACGATTGATTAGCTGATGTTTCAAAATTTAATGTCGGTTCATTGGAGCCGTATAAACCAATACCCAGAACTCCTATTAATAAAAAAACAGAACTTCCTGCAGTGTACAAAATAAATTTTGTAGCTGAATACAAACGTTTCTTTCCCCCCCACATGGATAGAAGTAAATAAACTGGAATTAATTCTAACTCCCACATGATGAAAAAAAGTAAAAGGTCTCGAGAAGAAAATGGTCCTATTTGACCGCTATACATTGCTAACATCAGGAAATGGAATAGTCGGGAATCTCGAGTAACCGGCCGAGTCGCTAAAGTAGCTAAAGTTGTGATAAATCCTGTCAGTAAAATAGGTCCTATAGAAATTCCATCTATTCCCAATCTCCAGTAAAAATCAAAAAAATTGATCCATTTATAATCCTCTGTCAGTTGCATTAATGGATCATCCAATTGGAAACGATAACCGAATGCATAGGTTGTTAGAAGTAGTTCTGTTAAACATATACATATAGTATACCAACGGATTACCTTATTTCCTCTATGAGGGAGAAAGAAAATTAAGGAACCCGCGAATATTGGCAAAACTACAACTAGTGTTAACCAAGGAAAATAATTCATGGTAAAAACAAGATAAACTTGGACCAGAAAAACCCGTGCTCAAAATAAATATTTTTTGAGCGCGGGTTTTTGTCGGTAAAGGTAAAAAAAATGTATTTCAAGTAGGGTTTTCTGGAACGTATTAATAAGCTAGACCCATACTTCGAGTTGTTTCATGCCATAAATAAACTCGAACACTCAAGAAATCCGTTGGACAGGCGGATTCACATCTCTTACAACCGACACAGTCCTCTGTTCTTGGAGCGGAAGCAATTTGCTTAGCCTTACATCCGTCCCAAGGTATCATTTCTAATACATCTGTTGGGCAGGCTCGCACACATTGAGTGCACCCTATACACGTATCATAAATCTTTACTGAATGTGACATTGGATCTATAAATTTTTAAATGTCAGAAATTTTCGATCTAGTAAACTTGTAAATGAATCATATATTTAGACACCAGATGAATCAATAATTTATCAGAATTTTTATAATCAATCTACTTCTGGATCGACCCGTGCGATAGAACCAAGATACTTTGATTTCTTACATTGATTTTTTACATTTTCGAAAACATGTATTATACGTAATGTATGGTCATGGTAATTATAATTTATGAATATTAGAATTTATATGATTATTAATACTACTTATTCAACAAATTTGATTGATTGATACGAGTTGATTTTCTGTTACGATAAATTGACGAAACAATAGCCGGACCAATAGCTGCTTCAGCGGCTGCAATAGCTATAACAAAAATTGAGAAAATATTTCCTTTTAATTGGCGACTATCAAAAAAATCAGAAAATGTTACGAAATTTATATTAACCGCATTCAGTATAAGTTCAAGACACATAAGGGCTCTAACCATATTTCGACTCGTGATCAATCCATAGATACCGATAGAAAATAAGTAGGCACTCAAAACAAGTACATGCTCGAGCATCATTGACCAACTCCTTATCAATTTCGATTCATTTCAATATGAACTGAACAACAATTAAACAGATTCAATTGACTAGAATAAAAAAAAGTACGGAACAAAGGAATATATTCTATTGGTAATAGAATAGATTGAATAAAATAATTTATATTTTAGACATAAAGAACCTTTAATTGAAGGGAAATAAATGTAATAAAACAGTTTAATTTGGATTGCTGTTGCCAATTCTATAGATTTATTACTGTCGCGCCACGGCAATTGCACCTATCAAAGCGGCTAAAAGAATTATCGAAACGAATTCAAACGGAAGAAAAAAATCCGTTGATAAATGAATTCCAATTTGTTGACTATTACTTATCAAATCTTGTTCTATAATCTGGTTTGATCTTGTAGTCCAAATAATCCCGTACCATGACGTATCTGTAATAGTAATCATGAGTAAAACAAAAATACTTGTACAAACTGGCAAAGTAACCCCATCCCCAACGGTCCAAAGATTCAAATCTTTGTAATATTCTGAACCATTCATAAACATCACAGCAAATACGATTAAAACATTTATAGCTCCCACGTAAATAAGGAGTTGTGCAGCAGCTACAAAATAGGAGTTTAATAGAATATAGAATAAGGATATACAAACAAGAACCAGTCCCAATGAAAAGGCAGAATAAATGGGGTTGGTAAATAATACCACTCCCATACCTCCTAGTATAAGAACCGATCCCAGAAAGACTAAAAGAAAATCATGTATTGGTCCGGGCAAATCCATTATATGTAAAATAAGAGATAAATAAATCGAAATGTTTTTCATGACCTTATTGAAATCCGAACAGAAAAAAATTCTAATTTTTGAGCAATTCCTAATTAAATCCTAAGGGATATGAATAAATGTAAGTACAATTGTTGGACTAATTTAATTCGTTATCTGAAGGAGTAGTTCTCATTTGAAACTATATATGTCAAAATAATTACAGATATATTAATTAATGTATTTTCAATCCAAATTAAGACGTGATTCTTAACCAACTAATCAACAGTTGGGATTTGTAGTTATTGACCAAACAAAACGAAAGAAACCCGATTCCTTTAGATTAGATCAAAAAAAATGAACCTTAGTATTATTTATTAGTAAAGTAATAGTCTTAGTAAAGTAATTATAAATTATTCTTTAATCAAGAGATTTACTTTTTTTTTTTTGAGGCGAATTAAAAACTGTTCGAATTGTATAATCGTCAATTACTGACATTGGTAAACGACCCAAAGCAATTTGATTATAATTCAATTCGTGACGATCATAAGTAGAAAGTTCATATTCTTCAGTCATTGATAAACAATTTGTTGGACAATACTCAACGCAATTACCACAAAATATACAGACTCCGAAATCAATACTGTAATTAAGCAACCGTTTCTTGCGAATATCAGTTTCCAATTTCCAATCAACAACGGGTAGATCTATAGGACATACACGAACACATACTTCACAAGCAATACATTTATCAAATTCAAAATGGATTCGACCGCGGAAACGCTCCGCGGTGATTAATTTTTCATAAGGATATTGAATAGTTACAGGTAAACGATTTGCGTGAGATAAAGTAATCATGAAACTTTGACCAATGTACCTTGCAGCTCGTACTGTTTGTTGACCATAATTCATGAACCCAGTTACCATAGAGAACATATCATTAATATATATTATGAATAATTTTATGTTTGTTTATTTCTCTTGTTTGAGACAAGTTGTAAATTTACCTTACAGTGAAAAGAGTTGGGAAGAAGTTGTTAATAATAGATTACCGAGAGAAATAGGTAAAAGAAATTTCCATCCAAGATTCAATAGTTGGTCCATTCTTAGCCTTGGTAAAGTCCATCTTGTTGTGATAGGAATGAACAAGAACAAATAAGTTTTAGCTAATGTAATAAAGATACCAATTGTCGCTCCAAAAACTCCACATGTTTTATTTATTTCAAAAAGCTCAGAAACATATATGTCCGGAATAGAGATATTCCAACCTCCCAAGTAAAGAACTGTTACAAATAATGAAGAAACTAATAGGTTTAGATAGGAAGCAACATAAAATAAACCAAATTTTATACCCGAGTATTCGGTTTGATAACCTGCTACTAATTCTTCTTCTGCTTCGGGTAAATCAAAAGGTAATCTCTCACATTCTGCTAGGGAAGAAATGATAAAAATGATAAACCCTATAGGCTGACGCCACAAATTCCATCCCCAAAAACCGTATTTTGATTGCGCCTCAACTATATCAATTGTACTTGAACTGTTAGATAATTATAGTCGGTGATACCATTACTGTTACCATCGCTATTACAGAACCGTACATGAGATTTTCACCTCATACGGCTCCTTAAAGGCCAGAAATAAATCTAAGGATCGCGTCAGTATTATTTTATCTTGGTACGTTTGTAGGATGGATAAAGTAAAAATCTATTGGACGGTCCTAAATTAGACCAATTGAATTCTGTCTGTTATAATTATTTAATAATAAATAAAAAAAGTACTTCTGAATCGATCTCACCCTTTCTTTAACTTTAATAATTTCAATAAGAATTTTAATTCTTCTTTGTTGAGTAATAACTTAATTCTTCAATAAAATACTTATTGTAGAAATATCAATAACCCGTTTATTTCACGTACGAAAAAAATTCTATAATTAATTCATGAATTATGACACAAATTCTATATCTATTAATATGTATCTGGGAAATAAAAAAGGTATCTTTTTTATTTTTTTATTGGAATTGGATTTCTTTCTCTTTTTTTCGTTCCTATTCTTCTTTCTATTTCTGAGAAAAAGGGGGCTTACAAAATAAAGTAAAGGATTATTTCGTTCCCAATAGTTATTTATTTAATCGGTGGATAGGAGCATACTCTGGATTGGAATCGTGTCGTGGGGAGTATTGCCTGATCATTTCTACCAACTTAAAGCCCCAATGAGTATTCTTTGTTTGTATATTATGTAAAAATGTCCTTTTGGAGAATTTACATAATCTCAATTACTAATCCTTTACATATCTTGGTGTTTCTAACCACCCACTCGTTTTTGTTCAACCCCCCCCTGTGGTAATACATACAAATGATAGTGAAAACTCAATATGGTTGATCTTTTGAGCCCGCTTCAAGTCAGGATGACTAATCAACCAATCTTGGGGGAAACGGTCGCTTCTGCTTATGTTTATTTCCGCTTAACTCTCTAACTCTTATACATAGAAAATGAGACTCAATCTTTTTACTGCGAATTTATATATAAGCTGTTTTCTTTCACTCATATAACTATTTGATTTAGTTCATCAACCCGAATAATGAATAAAAAAAATGAAGATATCTACATCTACTTAATTCATTCCAACCCTTTCTTTGAAAAGAAGGAATAAAGAAAAGTTTATGTCTATGTATCAACGAATCGCACGTAGAGATATTGATAACACACATAAAGTTAATGGTATTTCATAACTAATCGATTGAGCAGCAGCTCGTAGACCACCTAAAAAGGAATATTTATTATTTGACCCGTACCCTGACATAAGAAGTCCAATTGGAGCAATACTAGAAATGGCAATCCATAAAAAAACACCGATATTGAGATCCGCTAAAACAAGGTGATAGCCAAAAGGAGCTACTGAATAGCTTACTAAAATTGATATGACTGCTATGGATGGCCCGATACTGAATAAACGGGTATCCCCCCTAGATGGAAGAAGATTTTCTTTGAAAACCAGTTTTGCTCCATCTGCTAGAGCTTGAAGAATTCCCAAAGGGCCGGCGTATTCAGGTCCAATACGTTGTTGTATCCCTGCGGATATTTCTCTTTCTAACCATACAATTACCAGTACACCTATTGTGATTCCCAATACAAGAGTCAAAATAGGAATAAGCACCCATATAATTCCATAAACCTCTTTTAAAAACTCTAATCTAGAAAAAGAATCAATATCTTGTACTTCTGGTGTATCAATTATCATTTCAACGATCAACTTCTCCCATAATGATATCTATACTACCTAGTATCGTCATAATATCAGCCAATTTCATTCTTTTAACTAACTGAGGAAGAATTTGCAAATTGATAAAACCCGGGGGGCGTATTTTCCATCTCCAAGGAAAACCACTCTGATCCCCTATCAGAAAAATTCCCAGCTCTCCCTTTGGGGCTTCGACTCTCACATAAAGTTCTTGTTTCGGCAATTCAAATGTAGGAGAAGGCTTTTTACTAATAAATCGATATTCAAAATCATTCCATTCCGGATTCCTTTCTCTATCAAAGTATCGTATTTCTAAATTCTCATAGGGTCCCCCTGGAATTCCTTCCAGAGCCTGTTGAATGATTTTTATAGATTCTATCATTTCACCAATTCGGACTAGATAACGAGCCAATGAATCTCCTTCTTTTTGCCACTGTACCTCCCAATCAAATTCGTCGTAACATTCATAACGATCAACTTTACGAAGATCCCATTGTATTCCGGAAGCTCGCAGCATTGGTCCCGATAAACCCCAATTTATTACTTCCTCTCTACCAATAATGCCTACTCCCTCGACTCGTTCTAAAAAAATAGGATTTCGTGTAATAAGTTTTTGATATTCAGCAACTCTTGTTAAAAAATAATCGCAGAAATCCAAACACTTATCTATCCAACCATGAGGTAGATCGGCCGCTACTCCTCCGATACGAAAATAATTATGCATCATTCTCATACCGGTGGCAGCTTCGAATAGATCATATACTAATTCTCTTTCTCTGAAAATATAGAAAAAGGGAGTTTGTGCACCAATATCCGCCATAAAAGGACCAAGCCATAACAGATGAGAAGCTATACGACTCAACTCCAACATAATTATTCTGATATAGCTAGCTCTTTTAGGTACTTGAATATTTCCCAACTGTTCCGGTCCATTTACAGTTATTGCTTCTGTGAACATAGTAGCTAAATAATCCCAACGTGTTACATAAGGCAAATATTGTATAATTGTTCGGTTTTCCGCAATTTTTTCCATCCCTCGGTGTAAATAACCCAATATTGGTTCACAATCAATAACATCTTCACCATCTAGAGTAATGATGAGTCTAAGAACACCATGCATTGATGGGTGGTGGGGGCCCATGTTGACTATCATGAGGTCTTTTCTTGTAGCTGGTATATTCATCGGTTTTTCCTCGATTCATTCTTTCATGAATTGCTGAAAACGAAAAAAAGTTCATTAAAATTCACGATCTAATAAATCAAATAATTCAAAATGCCTCTTCAAATTAACGGGTTTTTGACTCCCGAATATCCAACCGATTAATTAATTCTTTATAACATATTCTATTTTTCTTTGACAAATAAGACAGCAGTCGTTGGCGTTTTCCCAGAATTTTACGTAAACCTCTCTGAGATAAATAGTCTTTTTTGTGTAATTCTAAATGTGAAGTAAGTCTTCGTATCCTATTGGTGAAACTAACTATTTGAAATTCAGCAGATCCTCTGTTTTCGTCTTTTTCTTCTTGTGAAATAGCTGAGATGAATGAATTTTTTACCATAAAATGAAATCTTCTCGCCCCCCTCTTTTTATTTTAAGAAATTTTTATTGATAGATATCTTTATTGATCAGTAATAATAATGCCTCTCATTTTTATTTTGTATATACAAAAATATTAATTTTGTTATTAATTTCGAATTTTTTTTAATAAAATTAAATTTTTAATTTGTAAATTTTATTTGGATTTGAAAGGGTATACATAAAGGATGGTTGTTTTCTGCACTCACAAAAGATAAAAATTTAGACCTAAAATAATAATATTTTGTTGATTCATTTCTAGATCAAATTGATATGTCATTGAATTAGTATCGTGTATCAGAATGGAACGATGGAATGTAAGACAATGCATGTGTGCATCTCTTTGTCGTCATAGATCAGATATAGTATGGGAAATATAGCAAAAATGTACTATTAATGCATTGTCAATCGCGGATACATATGTACCCTTACCATACTGAAACGACTGCCATTATTGGTATTAAACCAATAACGATTCATACAAGCCAAATCTTCTAATCGATAATTGGGCCAAATAAATAACTTAAATTTAATAAGTTTTTTTTTATAGTTTTTGCTTTTATCCAAAACTTGACTGTTTACCTTATTCCCATTACAAAATGCTGCATTTCTATGTCTATTCTCAGAATTGAAACAAATTAGAATTCTCAATTCTCTACGACGTCTAGGTGATAAAATATTTTCAGGAACAAACAAATCATAATGATTTTTATCTCTATTTCCAGTCATCCTTTGATGTTTTGTAATGGCTTCATCAGAATTCTTATCAGCATGTTTTTTTTCTCGGTATCTTTGATTAATCTGGTGTTTGCTTTTATGAACTAATGAAATACCGATGGTTTGATACATAATAAATTTTCCATCATTTTTTATAGATAGACGGATTGGTTCAATAATCAAAATTCCCCTTTTAATCAATTCTGTAAGAGTTAAATCTTTTTGAATCATCAGAATATCCGGACTCATTTCGCCTCTTTGAATAGAGGATATAGTAATTTCTCTTGGATTTATCAGTCTAAGCAGGAGACAATATACTTTGATGTTATTGCTTATTTTTTTATTTAAAGAATCATCCCATCTCAATTGAAAATGCAAATACCTTTTTAGGAAGAAATCAAACTCCGCTTTTGTATTGATCTTGTATTGCTTTTTATTTCTATTTTTTTTCATGTACGATCCCGTATAATCTTCTTCAACATCTTTTTCTTGGTTTGAAAGAGCTGATTTAAAATCTGCTTGGACCGCGTATTCTTTTTCCCCTTGATTTCGGTTTTCTAATTCAAAAGATTTTTTTGAATTCTCCGATATTGATATAAAAGGATCCCTTTTTTTATTTCCGGTGATGCTTTTGTTTTTACTAGAATTTTCATTTATATTAGAATTTAAAACTAGTAATTTAATTGGTATAACCCACGGTTTAATTTTATACGTATTATAAAGTATCCCCAATTCTGGGAAGAACCAAAATTCCATATTTGATATGGGACAACTTAGTATTTCTTCATTCATCCCCATCCAATCAAAAAGGGTTATTTGATTGTATAGATTGATTTCTTGATCTTGCTGAATCGTGAGATAAAAAAGACCCCTCTTATTGATTTTATCAATTATTTGATACTTATTAACCCTAGTCTTAGTATATTTATTACTGTTAGTGTCAGTATCAATATCGATCCAGGCGTCAATATCGACCTTATTTTTAAGACAAAAATGGAAAATTCTCCAATCAAAATATTTTCTATCCGGATTTATCTCCATATCTCTAATATCATCTTCTACTAGATAAGGGATAATAGGAATACCTTCCGGCATATTAAATGATTTTTGTGTATGTGTGTTGTAATTATAAAAAATATCTTGTTTATTTTTTACTTGTAATGGTGATCCATAAATATAAGAGTCCTTCTTATCTTCATAATTAATAGATTTATATGCTAAATTAATAGATTTATATGCTAAAATATCATATCTATATTGTTTTTTAAAATTATCTTTTTGATTCAGTAATGAATCTGTTTCGAAATTTTTTTCGTAGTTAATTAATCGATCCTTTTCATATAAATCACATAAATCTTTATTTTGAGCCATACAGTGTTGATTGAATATATTTCGCCATTTTTGTGGTACTAATCTAGACCATTTAATATGAGATACATCACATTGATACTGACTCCTTAACCAATTTGTCCATTGATTCATTCCATAATTGCGAAGATTCTTATGTCTTAATTCGGAATGAAATAGTTCTTGTGTTACAACAAAAAAATCCTTTATTTCATTCTTAAGAAAAAGAGACATTCCGTTATATTGAAATACAGATTTTAACTTATATAAGTTAATAGGTTGAGTTTGTGATAATTTGTAAAATACATATGCTTGTGAAAAGTAAGATAAGTTGCAAAAAGTCTTTGAATTCTTATTACTAATATTAGTAAATGACTTTTTTATAGTCGAAATAAAGGGAATTACACTTTGATTTGTTTTATCAATTCTTTCGTGATTTGCTTCATTATCGTTAATGTATTTATAAATAATTTTTTTTGTTGATTCAAGAAAAAGTTGTGTATTGATGCTAGGAATATTAATGATACATAGAAAGATATCTATGTATATCCTTTCAATGAAATATTTTATAAAATAATGTGACTTACGGATTAATCTAACATTTTGTCTTTTTAATATCCGCCAAATATTTTTTTGTGATTCTGATCCTTTATCATCATAACTTATTTTGTTAGAACTAAAATTTATATCTGGAATTCCTTTTTTATTTTCTTTTGTAATTTTTTCTATTTGATTTATGATTGTATTTGTTCTATCAGTTAGATCTTGAATTTTTTTTTCTGTTAATGAATAATTTGTCCAACCCTGAGATATAATTTGAATCGACGATTCATGAATCATCCGATTACCAATTATCGAATCTTTTTTAGTTTCACTCAATTCATATACTTCTATTTCTCTCAATCCAAATCCAAATAATATAATTGGGTTTATTTTTGAGAGTTCTTTTATTATTTCTTTTATAAACAGAATGCTTTTAATGATCCATTTTTTTGTTTCTTTTGAGACATTTAGAAACAATTTTTTTTGTTCTTTTAAAATTCTTAGAATTATAAAACATTTCTTTTTCAATTTTTTAAATTTTTTTTTTAGTTCTTTAAAAATGGGTTCAAAAAATGAAAGTTTTTTTCTGGGAGAACCAAAAGGTAGTTCCGTTTCCATTCCAAAAACTGTTAAAAAGCAAAAATCGTTTTTTTGATCCTTTTTTTTCATTGGATCATTATAAGGGGCTTGTAGTTTAGATCTGTGCCAAGGTTTAAGACTAAAAGGAAATAGGATCTTGATCTGAATACCGTCTGTTAACCAGTTTTTTGGAAATTCTTTTTCTGATAATTGAACGCCATTATAGGTACATTTAATATGCATTTCTCTATTCCAATCCTTTAAATCCTCAGACCATTCAGGAAATTGAAATAATAGTATACGGACTATATTTTTAGCTATTATCAATGAAGGTAATATAATATATTTTCTAAGAATTGATTGGGTTACTAACAAAAAACCTCTTAGTACTTGAGCAAGTAAAATACTATCCCAGGCTTCTGCTATTTCTATACGCGCTTTCTCCTTTCTTTTGTCTTCTTCTTTTTTTTTCTCGCTTTCTTTTGTTTTTTTCTCTGTATAATCCGAAAATTCTGTGTTTTTCCGCATCCAATTTCTAAAAATTATTTTCATACGCGCCGAAATATCAAAAAAAAAAAAAAAAAAAGATTTGTCTATTCG
>NW_028296561.1:80000-88415 GCF_029339155.1 Prunus mume
TCAACGGAATAATTGGAACTAATGTATCGAGCTTCTTCATAGCATTATCCGTTATAAATGAATTTTCTAGCATTTGACTCCGTACCACTGAAAGGTTTGGTCGGATACTTGAAAAATAACCCAAAAAATCAAGGGAATGCTTGGATAATTTATTTATATAAATCCTTCCCGGTTGAGACCACACATAAGAATGACATTGCCATAAATTGACAAGATAATATTTCCACTTATTCATCAGAAGAGGGGTATCCTTCGAAGCCAGAATTGATTTTCCTTGATATCTAACATAATGCATAAAAGGATCCTTGAAGAACCATAAGATGGAGTCCGGAAAATCATTAGCAAAGACTTCTTCTACGGGATATTTTATTTTTTCATAGAAATGTATTCGCTCAAAAAAGATCCCAGAAGAGGTTAATTGTAAATGAGAAGATTGATTACGAAGAAAAAGTAAGATGAATTCGTATTCACATACATGAGAATTATATAGGAGTAAGAATAATCGTGGATTACTTTTTGAAAAAAAAAAATTATTTGAAGTAATAAGACTATTCCAATTATAATACTCGTGAAGAAAGAGTCGTAATAAATGCAAAGAAGAGGCGTCTTTCACCCAATAGCGAAGGGTTTGAACCAAGATTTCCAGATGAATAGGGTAGGGTATTAGTACATCTGATACGTAATTTAAATGTGGGAATTTGTCCTCTAAAAAAGGAAATATTGAATGAATTGATCGTAAATTATAAGATTTTACGGTTTCTGTCGCCTCTAAGGAAGATACTAATCGTAGGGAAAACGAAATTTCCACAATGACGGTGAATCCCTCCGATATTTTTTGAGAATACAGATTTTTGTTGTACCCCAATTTTTTTTTTTGGTTAGAATCATTAGCGGAAATAAAAAAATGATTCTGTTTATACATTCGACTAATTAAACGTTTTATAATTAGTAAACTAGATTTATTATCATAACCTACATTATCCAACAAAACCGATCTATTTAAACCATGATCATGAGCAAGTGCATAAATATACTCCCGAAAGATAAGTGGGTATAGGAAGTCATGTTGCTGATATCTATCTAGTTCTAAATATCCTTGAAATTCTTCCATTTTTAATTCTATTTGAACCAGAAAAGAAATAGGTGATTTATTGGGTTATCAAATGATACACAGTACGATACAGTCAAAACAAGGTATTATAGTAAGAAAGGAATGGATACCTCGGAAACAAGTAAAGACTCATCAACAGACTCTCTAGCCTCTCTTTTTACATCTAATTGATTTATGTTAATTCTAGGGTAAGAAGATGGTTAGAAGTCCTTTATTTTTTCAATCCAATCGCTCTTTTGATTTTGAAAAAAAAAATCTTTATCAATATACTGCCTTCTTCTACACATTTATCTCTACCCCATAATGGGTAATAGCTAATAATTAGGACTCATAAGAAATTTATAATCCACTCATGGGAAAAGTCTTTCCCGCATTAAGTACTAATATATTTTTAACGTCTAATTAGATCGGGTAATCATTCAAAAATTAAGAACAGAAGCTCGTTACTTTTTATTTCCCTATAATTGGAACCGTAATTAGGGCTCTACCCATTTATTCACTCGACCAAATTTTTTTATTTTTTTTTATAAATTTTGTTACACGTCAAGAATTCAAACAATTAAAATAACGTTTTGTACGTATTCGGTAAGAATGAAATATTCTCAGAATTATCCATTGATACGACATGCTGCTTTTTCCATTCATTCCTTTCAGGATCAGTCGTGGTCTTACAAACTCTACCGATGATGTGGACGAATCCGTTGCTTCATACAAGTGTGTAAAAGATGCTAGTCGCACTTAAAAGCCGAGTACTCTACCGTTGAGTTAGCAACCCCAATAATTAGAATGTGTAGATACAATCAGAATCCCAATAAATAAAAAGATTGAATTGCACAGCGCAATCAAAAGCAATCAAAATATTAAAATAAATTTAAAAATTTCTAATTGATTATATTCTGAACATAATAAAAATTAACGGATAAAAATAGGCATTTTAAATATTTAAATATTTAAGGACCGCCCCTTGTCTCTTATGTTATCCATTAATGAATTAGTACATATAGATTTTTATTAATTTTAATCTTAATCAAAATAATAAAAAAAAGACTTCTTGTATCACAGAAAATCCAAGAACCCATTATTTGAATGAAATAAAATCTATGGGACAGAGATATAAATAGATCCTTATTATCCACGATCGGATTATATTTATTTGATACACTGTTGTCAATATGAATGTTGAGAAAAAAAATACAAAAGAGAAAACAAATTATAAATCTAACTAACAATTTAAATTTCAATCAATTTTAATAAAAAAAAACTAAGTACTTGTGTTGGATTGGCACTACATAATATATACAATATTTATATACAATATTGGTGGAAGAATAAATTAAGGAAGATAAAGGGAAAAGTAGAAAAAAAATGAGGTTTATTTGATAAGTAAAATAAACAAGTTTAATCCTTTGTGTTTTTTTATTTGTTCATAGAGTTCCACCGAAAACCACCTCATTGACAGTAATCTCAAAATTTTATATTTATAGACCCGATTACTTCATTTATTCACTTGATCTTTTTCTATCTATTTATATAAATATAAAAAAATAGATTTTTGTTGTTATAAAAGACAACATTCTATAGTAACAATAATAAATTAAGTATGATATGAATAGAACAAAAGAAGAAATAGCAACGAAACAAAAAGGTTATCCAAAGCTATATACAAATCATCCACATCTTCTTTTTTTATATTTCATTAATTGAATTTTGTTTGTTGATTAAGGCGAAGCTCCGTAAAAACCCCCGCCTTTTTTGAAATATCATGAACAGTTCCTGTAGGTTGAGCACCTTTTTCAA
Source organism: Prunus mume (assembly GCF_029339155.1). NCBI lineage: Eukaryota > Viridiplantae > Streptophyta > Magnoliopsida > Rosales > Rosaceae > Prunus > Prunus mume. The sequence goes on from NW_028296561.1 coordinate 82,909, forward strand.
GGAAATATAGAATAGCAGGAACATTTAAATAGATTTGATTCTTTATCGGATCATAAAAACCCACTTTACGAAGATCTCTTCCCTCTCGTCGGGATCGAACATCAATTGCAACGATTCGATAAATGGCTCATTGGGATAGATGAACAATACCCCCCCCCCTAGAAACGTATAAGAAGTTTTCTCCTCGTACGGCTCAAGAAAATTATAAATTATGTCTTATGTCTATAGTATAGAATTATAACATCAAACATATCCATAAAATAAATAAATTAATTAAATTATTGATTTTAAGTACTTTTTTCTTATTCTTCCCCAACCGAAAAAAAAAAAAAAAAAATTATTTGCACCCTCATAACTCAAGTTGAATAACTCTCAAATAACTCAAAAGAAACCTTTTAGGTATTTCATTTATTGAGTGGTCTCTAACCCCTTTTGTCTGTCTACTTTAAGAATCTATTTTGATTCTTCATTCTGATCTAGTTGTTGAGACAATTGAAAAATGGTATTTCCTTGTTCCAGGATCTTTATCTTTGCCTTGAATCATTGGGTTTAGACATTACTTCGGTGATCTTTAAATCGTTTCAAAATGGCAGCAACATACCGTTTTTTGTGATTTCTTTCTATCAAAGAATCATATGAATGGTTGATTCCTACGTAATACACTTTACTTTTGATTTGATTTGATTTGATCGAAAGAGTTTTACCAATTCTAACATTAATTTAAAATTAAATCGAATTGGATCCTTTAGATTTATATATCGAAAATATACTTACGAAGTTGTTCCAATTTATTGATCGATACTAACCTTAGATTCTTGCCCTTGAGAAATTAATCAATACTTTCTACTCGAGCTCCATCGCGTACTATTTACATCACAACACTCCAAAAACGGGGGTTCCAGTAGAACAGAACAAACGATGTCGAGCCAAGAGCACTTTCATTCCTATATAATATAAAAATGGTGGATGTAAGAATCCACAGCGGATCATGTCCTTCAAGTCGCACGTTGCTTTCTACCACATCGTTTTAAACGAAGTTTTACCATAACATTCCTTCAGTTTGGAACCAGTATGTAATTGATTCAATTATGGAATCATGAATAATCATCGGTTCGGCACGAATAAACAAGTTATTTTTAATCTCTATCTTCAAGTAACATGATAGGATAAATTCAACAATTTAACACTTCTTCGAGTACCAAGAACTCATAAGAAATCATTAAAAAGATTTAATTGATTGAATAATTTCCTACCCGATATCATTATTTGCATTTTGCATAAGGTTTTACAGTAAGGACCATTCACTTTTTATCATCATAAGAGAGAGAAAAATCTATATTGGATTAACCCATCAACGATAAAAAAAGATAGATAAAAAAGACTTATGTAAGAAAAGGTTTAAGGTTTAGGTTGTTATTTTTTCATAGTGTAAAATCAGTATAACAAGTCACAAACAGATTAAATTTCGTATGCGTGTTATTTGAACTAGATTAAATTTATGAAAAAGATATGATTCAGATTTCATATAAAAAAAAAAAAGAAACAAGAATCACATTCTATACCAATATTATACCCTTAAACGGAAGACTGTTCGAAAAGACAATCTTTAATTTTTATATATTTTATTATGATATAGATATATATATTATATTTTATTATATATTAATAATATTATAATATTATTATGGGTCAGGTATGCTCTGGGACGGAAGGATTCGAACCTCCGAATAGCGGGACCAAAACCCGTTGCCTTACCACTTGGCCACGCCCCATTTCTAGTCGACACTAATAAACACTAATATTGGTACTGGTTGTTCGTCAACTCCAGTCTAAATATCTATCATCTATAAAATAAATTACTACAATTTTTATACATGTAGACATAGAATTAAACTGAATTATTGATCATTACATATAATTCAATTAAGATATTGTATGAAAGTATGATTTATTCTATTCTCTTTTGATTTGAGAATTGAAGGATTGTTGATTGGGTGAGTTCAAATCAAAGAAAGTTTTTTGGTCTATCTTATTTTCTTTTTATTCATTTTTCTCTTCTATGAATAATAACATATTTATAATAATTAAATAATAAAAAAACTCAATTTATTAATAACTCAATCAAAATAAAATACAATTATCCTCAAGAACAAAATGTTTGTTATGCTTAATATATTTAGTTTGATCTGTCTTAATTCCGCTCTTTATTCAAGTAGTTTTTTCGTCGCCAAATTGCCCGAGGCCTACGCTTTTTTAAATCCAATCGTAGATGTTATGCCAGTAATACCCCTGTTTTTTTTTCTGTTAGCCTTTGTTTGGCAAGCTGCTGTAAGTTTTCGATGATATCTTTTGTCTAGACAAATTCATGATTTATTAAAAAAAAAAAACTCTAAGAATTGATAAGACCAGATAAGTCTTACACCCTCAATTCAAATATTGAAATTCTTGTACAACCGCGACAAATCTGGATCACCCCACTTCATTTCTTGGTGTAAAAATAAAAAAGGTAGGGTTTGCGGTATAAAAACGGAGAATCTATTCTCTTTTTTACTAAAAAAATCTTGGAGATTATGTAATGCTTACTCTAAAACTATTTGTTTACACGGTAGTGATATTCTTTGTTTCTCTCTTTATCTTCGGATTCCTGTCTAATGATCCGGGACGTAATCCTGGACGTGAAGAATAAAAAATAAGGTTTTTGTTTTCCTTGCTTGATTTTTAAATGCTCTTAGTAGTATTTTATTTATTACACATCTTTAACTATTAAAAAACAAAAAGAACTCGCGAAAAATTCGAAAGAAAATATCGAGTCATCAACAAAAACGGAAAGAGAGGGATTCGAACCCTCGGTACGAAAAACTCGTACAACGGATTAGCAATCCGACGCTTTAGTCCACTCAGCCATCTCTCCTCCCAATTGAAAAAAGATAATACTATGTTACATTATAAAAAATAAGGCTTAAAAAACCCTTAATAATTTTTTTTCATCCGATCCGAAGGGGCTTTTTAGTTCCACAGCCCGGCTAAGTACTGACCAGGCCGGGCCCGCCCTTTTTGTTCCAACAAATCGTAAATAAACGGATTTATTTAATTTGAAAACTAAAATACTTGCTTGTTATTACGATTGGAAAAATAAAAATAAAAAAAAAATTTCATTTCGATTTCTATGATTATCGAATCAAATGATATTGAATCAGAGTGTCATTTCTTATCTTAATTTTTTATATTTCTTATTTTATTTATATTCCTTTTATTTCAATTTCAATTAAAGTAAATATAAATAAATAAATAAGAAATAAAGGAACTGTGGATTCTTGCACAACCCATTTTCATGTATGTTATGGCTTAAGTAGTTTTGTCGAGACGTCTAGGTCAAAAACCTACGGCAAAAAACACTTGTTATTTAGTTATTTAAATTAAAAAAATTCTCCTTTCCTCATCTCATTAAGTTCTCTGATACAACACGTAAACGCTCTAATTTTAATGATTATTTTATGATCCTATCTTTTCTTTTAACTTTGACTTTTTATTACGACCAATTTTATTGTTTTATTGTTCGACAAAAGGTTCATTTATATACAATAATCGGATTGTAGCGGGTATAGTTTAGTGGTAAAAGTGTGATTCGTTCTATAATCCCTTAATAGTTAAGGGGTCTTTCGGTTTGATTAATATTCCATTCCGATCAAAAACTTTATTTCTTAAAAGGATTTAATCCTTTACCTCTCAATGAAAAATTCGAGGAATAATATACATTCTCGTGATTTGTATCCAAGAATCAATGAAAAGTTGAAAAATTGGATTATGAGATTACGAAACATAATTTTTTTTATTGGATCAATACTTCTATTCTAAATGGATAAGTTCTTAATTTATAAGTATAAATAAAGGATCCATGGATAAAGATAGAGGGTGTATTTCTAATCGTAACTAAATCTTTAATTTAGAATTTGTATGTAGGTAAATTGAAGCAAAATAGCTATTAAACAATGACTTTGGTTTACTAGAGACATTGACAAATTGTTTTAGCTCGGTGGAAACAAAATGCTTTTCCTAAGGATTCTCTCAAATAGAAATAGAGAACGAAGTAACTAGAAAGATTTTTATAATCCCCCTCTTTTCTATTAGGGATCGTCTAGAAAGCGGGTTGTTCTGAATACATTCAGACAGAAAAGCTGACATAGATGTTATGGGTGGAATTTTTTTTTATTTCGTTCATGTCTTAATCTGGGAATTTGTCCATCTTACATAAAGGAGCCGAATGAAACCAAAGTTTCACGTTCAGTTTTGAATTAGAGACGTTAAAAATGATGAATCAACGTCGACTATAACCCCTAGCCTTCCAAGCTAACGATGCGGGTTCGATTCCCGCTACCCGCTTTTACTTTATCTTAGTTTTATTAAATATTTTAAGATTTATATTAATTCAATTTTTAATTAATTTTTAATTAAAAATTGAATTAATATAATGCATCATTTATTTTTCCGAACAAGAAATATTAAAGTTGGAATGAAAAGCGTCCATTGTCTAATGGATAGGACAGAGGTCTTCTAAACCTTTGGTATAGGTTCAAATCCTATTGGACGCAATTTATTTCCATATGTATTTTTTTTTTTAGATTTCTATGTCAAGAAATATGTTTTGAATGACTTGAATAAGAAACGCTCTTATTACATATTAATTTAATTACATATAAATTTAAATTAAATAATATAAATTTAAATAAAATAATTAATATATATTCTTATATATTCTAAAGATTTTAGTTTATTAGTTTATATAAAGATATTATAAAAAAATATATTTATATAATTTATAGATAAATTAATAATTTTTTATAATAATTTTTAAATGACTTGTTAAAGTCATGATATTATAATATCAAGTCATAATATAAAATATATTATATATATTATAAAGATAATATAAAGATTAAAAGATAATATAAAGATTAAAAGATTATATAATAATAATGATTATATAATATTTTAAATTCTAAAGATTTATAGAAAGATTATAATTTTATAATTAAATTAAGATTGATGAAGATTCAAAGTATTTCTTTATACTTGTTCCTGAAGTAGAAAACGTTCCATCTGTTCCTGAATAGCTTCTTTCAAAAGGGCTTCCGCTTCGTCGGTAAATGTCTTGGTAGATGATATGATTTCTTGGAACTGAGGTTTATTCGTTTTTAAGTAAGTACGTAACTCAACAAGAAATTTCCTTACCTGTCCGATTTCTAATGAATCAAGATAACCGTTCGTTCCGGTATAAATAGTCAGTATCTGTTCTTCCACCGAAAGGGGAGATGATTGAGATTGTTTGAGCAACTCACGTAATCGTTGACCTCTTGCCAATTGATTCTGAGTAGCTTTATCGAGATCAGAAGCGAATTGTGCAAAGGCTTCTAATTCTGCAAATTGTGCCAATTCCAATTTTGATTTGCCAGCTACTTGTTTCATGGCTTTAATTTGAGCTGCGGATCCTACCCTGGAAACAGAAATAC
>NW_028296562.1:0-5000 GCF_029339155.1 Prunus mume
CCACATTAATGGCCGGTCTGATTCCAGCATTAAATAAATCGGCAGATAAGAATATTTGTCCATCTGTAATGGAAATTACATTAGTAGGAATATAAGCCGAAACATCTCCCGATTGGGTCTCAACTATTGGTAAAGCAGTCATACTTCCTTCACCTAAACGAGAACTTGATTTAGCGGCTCTTTCCAAAAGGCGTGAATGTAAATAAAAAACATCTCCCGGATAAGCTTCGCGGCCCGGCGGTCTTCGTAATAGAAGAGACATTTGGCGATAAGCCTGCGCTTGTTTGGAGGGATCGTCATAAATGATTGAAGTGTGTTGTTCACGATACATAAAATATTCAGCCAGAGCTGCTCCTGTATAAGGAGCAAGGTATTGTAATGTAGCAGGGGAGTCCGCCGTTTCAGCTACCACAATAGTGTATTCCATTGCTCCCCTTTCCTGTAAAGCAGTCACCACCTGAGCCACAGAAGATGCTTTTTGACCGATAGCTACATAAACGCATACTACATTTTGCCCTTGTTGGTTGAGAATAGTATCTGTGGCTACTGCTGTTTTACCGGTCTGTCTGTCCCCAATAATTAATTCTCGCTGACCACGCCCTATAGGGATCATAGAATCAATAGCAATAAGTCCTGTTTGAAGAGGCTCGTATACGGAACGTCTCGAAATAATACCAGGAGCAGGAGATTCAATTAATCGAGATTCAGAAGATGAAATTTCGCCCCGACCATCAATAGGTTTAGCCAGTGCATTTATAACACGACCTAAAAAAGCCTCGCTTACGGGTATCTGAGCAATTCTTCCTGTTGCTTTTACAGAACTCCCCTCTTGTATCATCAAACCATCACCCATTAATACAACACCAACATTGTTTGATTCCAAATTCAGAGCAATGCCTATCGTACCCTCTTCAAATTCTACTAATTCACCTGCCATTACTTCATCAAGACCATAAATACGAGCAATGCCATCGCCTACTTGAAGTACAGTACCGGTATTTAAAACCTTTACTTCTCTATTATATTGCTCAATACGTTCGCGGATAATATTACTAATTTCATCTGCTCGAATGGTTACCATAAGTATTTCTTATTTTTTTTTTGAAGAAAAAAAATAATGCCTGCATTAGAAGGACTAATCCGTTATTTCTTTCACCGTTCCAAACATACCAATATTAGTACTTATGGTACGTAAATGTAACTCGTTGTTCAAACAACTATTCAGAGTTCCTAGAGCTCCTTGTAAGGCTTGCTGAAAAACCCGTTGTCTAACTTGATTAATCGCTCTTTGTTGTTCAAAATGAATGGTTTCATTTTTGTAATTTTCTAATTGTTCCAAAGTCTTATAGGTGGAATTAATCAAATTCAATTTTTCTCGTTCTATTTCAGAGTATCCATTCACTCGAAACTGATCCGCTTCCGTTTCTACTTTCCGTAAGCGGGCCCGGGCTTTTTCCAGTTGGTCTAGGGCCCCCTCGCGTAGTTCTTCTGAATTTCGAATAGTCTTCAAGATCCTCTGTTTTCGATTATCTAATAAATCACTTAATGAAAGTAGATTATCTTTCCATTCATTTCAAAACTTCCACGATCCCTTCCCGAACCAAACATGAATCTTTCGCTTCATTTGGCTCTCACGCTCAATTACTTATACTTATGGGAATTCCCATATTTTTTTTTAATGTAATGAGCCTATCCTCTCTTCTCTATTCATATTCGAAAATATCGAAACGGATCGCTAATCCAAGAACATAATATTCGGAGGACTCTTCTGACCAAACAAATAATTGTCAGCAAGGTTGTTTCTTTTTTTGTTTTTAATCCAAAGAATTCTTCTTACTTTATACATAGGCCATCGATTCAGCATTGGATAAAAAAGATAAATAAAGGGGGGTGAAATACCCATTTTTCCGATTTTTTCCAATCAAATAACGGGTTCAAATAATTTTAGCGACATGAGTGTTTTATATCGAAAAAAAAAATTCCAACTATTTGTTTTGAACCCGCTTCCATATTAACTTATTAACTAACATAGTAGTAGAAAGAATACCATGCTGCATCTGAACTTCAAACGGTTTAGCTTTAACCCTGTTAATGGTTTACATTATTGGTTGAGAGAGAATCAAAGTAGATTTACCAATGAATCGCGAAATGCTATGGTTCTTAAATATATATATATTTTTTCATAAGAAATTCGCGGAATCATGCACCTTTTTTTCCTAGTTATAACGAAAAAAATGCAGTTGGTTGGATCCAGCCTATTCTTGAAATAAACAACTCGCACACACTCCCTTTCCAAAAAAAATCAACACACCAAGCACTACGCTTAGATTTATTGGATTTGTTGCTAAAATATCGGTATTAAACCCGAAACTCCCGGCGGATGGCCAATAACCCAAGGAAAGGAAAGAATCGGTTACATTTTTCATATGATCTCCTCTTTCTTATAGTTATAGATAGACTAATTATTTATATTTTTTTGTATTATTTTTATTATTAATTTCCCTATTTCTAAATAGAGTCAAAAAATATATTGATTTATAAATGGATTTTTTTTTCAATTGGAAATTTCCAATAAGTGGAAATTTCCAATAAGAATGATACTTATTAGAGTTAGGTACCAGATCTTATGTCAGGTCAGTTACGAAATATCTCGTTTGTTGCAATACTTCCTAAAAAAAGTTCTTCCATTGGACTAAGAAGGTAAAGGAAGAAAGCGAGTTGGAGTGTGAATTCCTCATCCTCAAATCAGCTCTTTCCGTGGGTTGTTGGCCCTAAGTAATTTAATTGTAGGAGTTAAATCTTACTATAATTCGAAAAAACAAGAGCAGCAAATCCAAGAAAATAAAAATATATATTTTTGGATTAAACAAAGGGGTTCGCAAATAAAAGGGCTAATGCTACAACCAGTCCATAAATTGTTAAAGCTTCCATAAAAGCCAGACTAAGCAATAAAGTACCTCGTATTTTTCCCTCCGCCTCTGGTTGCCTCGCGATCCCTTCTACAGCCTGCCCCGCAGCAGTACCTTGACCAACCCCAGGTCCAATAGAAGCAAGCCCGACGGCCAACCCAGCAGCAATAACGGAAGCGGCAGAAATCAGTGGATTCATGTTAAGTTCCTCGCACCAAAACAAAAAAAAATAAAAAAATAGTTAATGATACAATCAACCAACGAATTATGACTTAATTATTCCATCGCTAAGATTTATTCAGTTAAACTAATTAGAACCCCGAATTGAAATATTTCAATATTGAAATAAAAATAATATTAATATAATTATATTATTGAATCCGCAGAACTACTTCGATATCTATTTTTTAGTTCCTATCCACGTAGTTTTTGTGAATTCGTACAACTTTTGTTCTTTTCTTACATTTCTTTCTGGTTTCTTTTTTTGAACCGTTCTTTGTTTTTTTTTTTCGTGATTAAAATTCATTCAATATTCAATTCACAATTACAGATGAAACGGAAGAACTTCCATTGGAATCCCTATCTAAATTCACAATAGTAGGACAAATTAGATATATCTTTAGTTCATATATACCTAGTTAATATCACATATACATGCCTTTCCCCCATACCGTAAACCAAATATTCTATCTTAGATTTAATGGGGCTCTAGAATCATTCTTCGAAACATCGACAAGAGTTGTCTTATAGCGATTAGATTTCATACACCTAGTTCGACCCCCTACCCCCCCTTACTCCGCTAACCAATCTTTTTTTTTAATCTCGTTTTTTGTAAATCCTTAATCTTCCATTTTTATTATCTCGCATGGATAGGTACAATCAATTTAAATGGACGAATTTGTTAGAACGAATCATTGCATAGAAATATTAGTATTTGATTGATCTAAATTCATGTAATTTAGTATTTATTCAATTTTTTTGGTCAATCCGTAAATTGAATAAAATCGACTGAAATGAGAATCATTCTCCATACCATCTTTTTTTAATCGCACGTCGTAAACAGATACAATAAAAATTATTACTCAGATTATGACTCCGAATATTTATTTTATATTGGAATTGAATAAACAAAACACTATAAAGAGAATATTCATTGGAGGAAAGTATAAATAAATAGGCCAAACAAAAACTTTAGGAAAAAGATCTTTTAGATCTCTTTCCTTTTTTTTTTTACAATTCCCGAATATCGTAATATTTTTTACTATTACTCTAGATCGTATATACCTTTATTTAAATTTAATTTATACTTACCTTATTTGTATATTTATCTTCCCTAAGTGGATTACCTTGAGTCGCGCATACATTGCGTCAGGCTAAGCTAAAAAAAGACTATGTAACTAGTCAATGATGACCTTCCATGGATTCGCCTATATAAGCCGCAGCTAAGGTTGCAAAAATAAGAGCTTGAATACCGCTTGTAAATAATCCAAGGAACATGACAGGTATAGGAACTACTGAAGGTACTAAAGAAACAAGAACAACAACTACTAATTCATCAGCTAAAATATTTCCGAAAAGTCGGAAACTAAGCGATAGGGGTTTTGTGAAATCTTCTAAAATGTTAATGGGTAAAAGGATTGGAGTTGGTTGAATGTATTTACCGAAATAACCTAATCCCTTTTTTGTAAGGCCCGCATAGAAATATGCTACTGAAGTGAGTAAAGCTAAAGCAACGGTAGTATTTATATCATTTGTGGGTGCGGCTAACTCCCCATGAGGTAACTGTATGATTTTCCAAGGTAAAAGAGCCCCCGACCAATTCGACACAAAAATAAATAGAAACATAGTTCCAATAAAGGGAACCCATGGACCATATTCTTCTCCAATCTGAGTTTTGCTCACGTCCCGAATGAATTCAAGGACATATTCAAAGAAATTCTGACCGTCAGTAGGAATGGTTTGTGGATTACGAACAGCTATAATGGCTGAACCTAATAAAATAGCAATTACGACCCAAGAAGTAATAAGTACTTGAGCATGGACTTGGAAACTTCCTATTTGCCAATAGAAATGTTGGCCTACTTCCACACC